>NW_020194471.1:1779544-1922022 GCF_003019875.1 Amorphotheca resinae ATCC 22711
CCCCCCCCCAACTTCCTCTCCCCGACCTCCTTTGTTCTTGTTCCTGCAGCTCTATAGGGAACTGTTGCGTACCATACTGTTCTTCGGGAAAAGCTCATTCCCTCTGCGTGACTGGTATGTCATCCGCAAGTGAAAGGCCACTGAGACCACCCAGCCTGGGTGGTGTGATCAAGACCTACTCAAGACTGCTCGAAGCCTACAAATTACCATGTGGGTTTACAATTATAGAAATCCCTGGTGGTCTTTTCATACGAAGCTGTGAAGCTAGAGAGATATAGTATCAGACGAGATTAGTCAATCTCTATCGAATTTCCTACAGATAAATCCGAATGCCTGTTAGAATATTTCAGGACACCAGATCTTCGAACATTTCTTCGGAGTGGTCCAGCGGAGACGCTTGTTAAGTGCCAGTGTCTTTAAAGATAATATTGTATCCAAATACCCCATAGCTGATTCAGGAATATATCCAATTAGCTAGTTCTACTTCGTTCCATTAGATCAGTTTGATTTCGATGTCTTCCCTATGATCTTCAGATTGAGTCTTGTCGTGGAGAATGAACCCAAGATGGAGGTTCAGTTCAGGCACCAGGGGTACTTTGATAGAGACCACCACTGGGAAAGAAATCCATGAGAGGGGTAATCGCTCGACCCCTTATTTTGTGCGAGCGCCAATGGCGGACATCCGCATAGAAGTTGTGCACGGCTGACGGATTCTCATGGATACACGTATTTTGTGAAATCGTTCAGTTCACAGGCGTGTATATAAGCACTAGAGTTTCAGGGACCCGACGTGTCGAGTAACTGCAACGCCATTCATTGTTTCTCAAGGAAATCGATTCGAGATCCGAGTGTGTTCTTTATATTTCGAACCAGTCGCTTGCAGGGACAGTACATATACTCAATATTGCCTTTGCCTATTCTGTCTCACGTCAGAAGATCACGAATTTGGCCATTTCCTCTCAAATGTCGACAAAGAAACACTCTTCTGGGGGTCGCACTGAAAAGCTGCGGGCATCTTGTGATACTTGCTATCTCGCAAAAGTTAAATGCAGCAAGTCTCGACCTTTGTGCAAACGATGCCTTGTATTAGGTACAAATTGCACATACAGTCCTTCTGCCCGATTAGGAAGAATCCCAAGGACAATTGAAAAAGGTGGATTCAAAGAGGAACATATCATCACTGCAAGAGTTCAGGTACAAAGGGAAGGACACTTTGAAACCAACTCTCCTACCATGAATACAACGCTGTTCAATTACGATGATGACAACAAGTCTTCCCAAGGATTCGAAGCAGGCGATGCCTGCTCAACTCTCCTTTTCCAGCCACTCCCGGAATATTCAACGCCTGAAAATCTGCTATACCCCGAGCCTGTACCTATCATCATGGACGGCAACGCCACATCGGGACCCTGCATAGAAAATGATGATGACTTCGGACTCTTCAGTAATTGGCTCTGGCGAACCAATCCAAATATCACAACGGCCAACATTCCGCCCGCATTTCTGGACAATTATCTTTTCCAGCCAAGCCCCGAAATCACAGATTTCTGCGCGCATAACCCCTCGGATGTGAGTCCCGATCGCGAAATCAACAGCTTCCCATGCGAGGCTTCGGGGATGGTGGATCTATTTCCTCCTGGTATCGGGACTGCAACTCTTCCTTGTCGTTCCAGCTGCGATTGTTTGAATGGCTTGTGCGTGGACGATTCAAGAAATCATCTGCAGAACTTCTGATTCGATGGGTCCTGTTTGGTATTTTGCTTATAACGGTTGCGCCTAATAGAGCAGCAACCTGCATCCTGTCTAAGGTACGTTCACATGCTTCGAATACCTCTCCTGCTGATGCGAGCTCTCCCATTCCAGAACACCTATTTGTATTTTTAGAGACTCAGCTTAATCAATTCCCTCAATTACTTTATTAATCAAATGCTATAAAGCTAATAGAGAATGTCAAATCAGACTTGGCGTGCAGATGGACGTTTTGTTGGGAAAAGAAGGGGGGGTGGGAGAGGTCGAGTATGAGGTTTCATGTGAGAATTGAAGTACGGATTGACCATTTCTATCACTGTTGGAGACTTCCTGACAAAGGAATAGGAAAAAGAGGTAAATTGATTTGTGCCGCTCTGGAGATATTTGTTGGATACCTTGCAGTAATTACTCAATTACTGCAAAATGCTATAAGATTTATTACAATGTTAACAACGTCAAAGCAATTAATGTATATAAGATATTCATCACTAGGTACTATCCCATACTTCTATTTCTGGTTGTTTAGAATTTGGAAGTTGTAGTTATTCATAATCACTCAAAGCCTTGTTTGTTGCATCACTTGAAGTTTCAAAAAAGTTCGCATAACACCGCGCGTTTATAGTACCTTATACAATGAAAATACTTACCAAGTATTACTCTATATTTATAAGATGCTTGCTTTGTTACCTACTATTGAAAACTCCTTTTGCCATTAGAATATTTATTCTTACCTTACGTTAACCATTTCCCTCCCAGCCGCTCCGATTTCCATATTTCTCTCTCACCGTGTGCTTGCTCTCCTTATCAATTCCTGATGTGCAGTAAGCAGTGTCTCAATTCAACGGCATGTGCCATTATTTCTCGAGCGATCTTCATATACGCTGGCATGCATGCATGCATAAGAGGATCGCCGGGTTCTAGAATAGCGTTCGAGAGCCCGCCACGATACCGTACTTCCCTCGTATCTGTGGAGGAGTTCCGGGTGGTAGGCGGGAAATAAAAAGAGTTGGCCGCCTTTGTGTCACTTGTTTTTCTGCAGGCCAATCACTTTGGATATGGGAACCAATTATCTGGACATGGATGCTTGCATGGGGTTTCCGGGTTAAGTGTGTCATTTCATTCGTCTAGTATATTATGTGTGGGGGTCGTATGTACGACTTCTAAGGCTCTCGCTGCATGAGAATAAGATACATTATCCCCTCCTATCGTGTACCGTGTACGTTCATCATTCATGGTGCCACCTACGCGACAGAGCCACCGCTGAGCTTGATGACTTGACCTTTAGGAGCAAAAAATCTTAGTAAGAGCGTAATAACTGCGTCAGGTAGATGTATTTGCTTACCGTTTATCCATTCGCTGTCGGGGCTGACCAGCAGTGCGACCGCTCTGGCGATATCAGCTGGTACGCCGGCTCTCTTCAGAGGGCACAGGCTGGCGATTCCCTTCTCGATAAGCTCCATGGGCATCTCAGGGTAACCGCCGGGTGCGTAATGCTGTGTAGTGTCAGATTGTCACCGCTGTGTGTTTGTGTGAGCGAGAAGCAACTTACCCATGCATTTGCATCGAACATCTCCGTCTTGACACCGCCGGGTGCAATCGCGTTGACGGTGATACCTTTCTCACCACAGTCAACCGCGAAGGATCTCGTAAATCCCTCCACTGCGGCCTTGCTACCAGCGTACAGCGCATGGTTTGGAACACCGCTCATGGTGGCGGCCACCGAGCTCATGAGGATGATACGACCACCACGGCCCAGGTACTTCAGACCCTGCTGTGCGACGAAGAACTGTCCCCGACAGTTGATGTTGAAAATGTAGTCGAAATCGGCTGGTGTGACATCTTCCTCTCTGGACCAAACCTCCGTTCCCGAGTTGGAGATGACAATATCCAGGTGGCCGAAGTGAGCCACCGCCTTCTCGAACAGGGCGAAGATCTCTTCCGGCTTGCTGACATCGGCCTGGAGCGCAATAGCCTTGCTGCCGAGCTTGTTGATCTCCTTCACTACCTCGTTCGCCTTGTCGGCGCTCTTTGCATAGTTGACAACGACTGAGGCACCTCGGGCGGCCAACTCAAGGGCCATTCCCCTTCCGATACCGCGACCGGAACCAGTGATGAGCGCAACTTTGCCGGCAAGAGTTGGAAAGGGAGCACTCTGGACCGGGGCAGAGTCAGTCAGCTGCACGGCGGCAGGCTCGACAGTTTCGGTAGCTCCTGGAGACATGTTTGGAGATGTGACTTGAAATTTTGACTTTTGACTTCTTTTCTTTTGCTCTGTTCTGGAAGCTCGAGATGTCCGCTGGATGATGTTCAACTGAAAGGAAACTGATTCAATACCTTATATGAACAAGACCAAGAGACTCATCTCGGCCTTCGCGCTTTCCGAATTGCACGAGCGTTCTCAAGCTGGCGCGGCCTTTACAACAAGACCCATGTTACACGCTCAGCTAACGCAGTCCGAATGCTCTGAGACCTCCACCGCTTTCTCAAAATAACTTCCTCGAGATCCGACTGCACACAAGTGCCTGGCTTTGGCTCCACTGGGAGCCAAAGCACACGACGGCCGTCCGGTTATCACTGGAGTTCCTGGCATGCCCAGCCTCCCGGTAATTGACAGTCATGCAACTACGGGACTTCTGTTTCTCGAGGGGAAGTCCGTAAGACGTGGAAATTGGCGGTGCGGATGGGGGTTGGGAGCTCCCCCACCGGACATCCGCAGCGGGAGAGCGTGTGGGATTCGGCCACCTCAACCAACTGCCGTCGATCACTTTCTCCTGCTTGGCTGTGATATGTGCGGGTCACATGGTCTTCATAATGCTCTCTGTATTCTGTACAATGCTGGTGTGATACTTACGATAGTTGCTGTCGTGTACAATTGTATTGCGGTGTTGAGGTTGAAAATGTTGAGAGTTGTACGTCGGAGGTTCAAAGTCCTTATTGCCCGACCACCGCAAACTCGCTAGAAAGGGGCAGTTCGCGGGTGTTTCTCCTGACTCTCTTGCTGAGGACGTCCGACTCCCTGTTTCAATGGTTGTTTTTGAAGCTTGTCGTCTTGGAGATTGATATCGGAACGAGCCGAACATATATTGCACTTATTCTAGTTTCGAGATAGTCAACTTGGAAGAGTTCACGCCATCTCTTTAGGCCTTTTCGGAGATCTAGAGCACGTTCCATCCATATTGTTTCATTCTATATATTTTTGTTGATCAACAGAGCCACTCATATGAAATTCGAAACCAAAAACATAAACATGAATCCTGATGACCTCTTCTAATAATTGGAATAATATAATAAGCTGTAGATATCTAACTGGGTGAGAGCAATCATAAACCAAGCCGTCGTTATTCATGTGCCCTTTTCCCTTTCCCTGGTGCCCCTTCCCATGTGATTACACGCAAAAACCCAAAGCGCCATCAGATCTATCGGTCCCCTGCCAAAGAAGATGCAATCAACGTAAGTAAGATGTGGAGTAACCCCACGTGCCCCATCATATAAGGCGAAGCTCGCTCGTCCCGATAAATGTACTGACTCGGAGTAATTACTCGGAGTTATGAAGTGAAATTAACGCCCCCGACTCATGTGGTTTTCCAGTTCCGCGAGAGCGTCTGGATCTTTCTTCTAATCCCGTCTGAGAATCTCGTCGGAGTTCCTTCATCCAGGAGAGCTAGGCAATGAGTCAAGATATCGTCCGGGTTGCCAAGCTTTGTGAAGCTACCGTCCCTCTTCATAAGGGCAGGAGTTCCGTAGAAGTTGCAAGTGTACGATTTAATGGCAGGGTCCTCCGGCGCTACTGAGTTGATCATAAAGACCGGTCCAGTTTCACGGCTCCCTCCGTTGGAATAGACGCGGGAGATACTATCTGCCCAAAGGATCATTGTGGCACGGTAGGCTGCCGCCGGCCACCAAGGAGGCCTTCCAGTTTGTGGCATGGCACTGATGTTGCGAAGAACTTGTCCGCAGTGGAAGATGGCTTTCTCTGGTTGGTAGATAAAGCGTTTGGAGCGCAGAGAGGACTCCCATGATGAGCCGTCAAAGCCGTCTCTTCGAGACAAGCGCTCGATCTCGGGGAAGTAGGTCACGGTATTCAAGCTAATAAGATGGTACAGTACCAGACTACCTTTGGTAATAGGACAATCCGGAGTTCCTTTTGTGTGAAGCATGCAGAGCTCATACCATTTCTGCAACGAGGACTGGACTTCTTCAAGACGTAATAGAGTCGATGCTGTGGTAAGAGGTCTGGAGCTGTGGTGACTGTCATGCATGCCGTAGAAGCAGCTGAGAAGCTGACCTAGATGGCAGACCAGTGACTGGAGAGGATGGAGAAGTAGTTTTAACCTAAACGGCGAAAGGCGCCGGCTTTTCATCTCTAGCTCGTCTCGGAGCATATCTTGAAACAGGTGGCTTAGCGACACGCCGGCATCTAGATGATTTGACGAGTGATAATCCGGACTGTTAGGGTCCGTGTACAGTTCCTGTTGGACGTTGAGCCATTCAACTGGGTTTTCTGCACGCCATAAACGTTCGGCACTCGGGAGTGGCGCCTGAAGCTCAGTGATCGACAGTATGGGGGCAGTGTCATGGAACAGGCTGAGTTCTTCATCGAGCATGACCCAATTGTAAACCAGCCTATTGATTTATCAGCATATAACCGTGGTTCCATGGTAAATAGTGGATGTGGGTTGTTTCTGGCCTAAGTGTCGACCAATCTAAACTATCACAATGGTGCCTGCAGGGCTATATAGGACCACCACATAATGCGGGGCTTGCTGAATGAAGAATTCTCATACCTATAAGTGTGTTCTCGCCGCAACCATTCTCTCCATCTCAGTTCCATATCGGCTGTCTCATCGAATGGTGAAACCATGGATTCTTGAGGCTCCAGCATCCCGCTATGTTTGAGCATCTTTCTTGTCAGTGCACTGAGATCTTTAATCTGGAAGTCGAACTCACTGCAAGATACATCCCCCTTTGAGCCCCCATGGCCATTTTTATATGCCATGCATCACCACCCCAAGCACACAGGAGAGTCAAGAGTAAAGCTGACTTGAGCACAAGTGGATCCGCCGACAGTTCAACGTTCTTCTCGATTATGTCGAAGATAGATATTCGGCATGTTTCCGTCAAACCCGCAGCGAGGAACCGGCCCTCAAGCATTGGGATAGAACTTGCTCCCTGAGCCATCATGAGCAGGAAAAGCAAGGTAGAGGTATCGTTGTCCAGCATCAGCTCATTTGGATCCAAGGTAGCGCCATGGCAAAGGCTATAATATGGGGCCAAGTTGCGGACTGCGCTACGCAGGAGATTTTCCAGGACGTTGGACGGAGGAAGTGTGAAGAAGGTACCAACACTTCCGGAATTCATGTAGCCGAAGTTGCTCTGCCCGCTATTGTGGGTCCTCAGTGCCTTGAGAAGAAAGCTCTGGGCGAAGGCGATGATCTTGTCTCGCGTCGTTGATAGGAGAGGAACGATGGTGAGGGAATTGTCATCACTGTTGAGCTCATTTGGTAACATCAGATGGTTCAGGGAATTCCAGCTCTCCTCGAGTCTCGAGCTTTGTTGGAGCTTTTGCAAGTGGACAATTGCCGTCCTTGGACAAGATCCGGAGAAAAGCCTGGGATTGCACTTGATAAAGGGCCATCCTTCTTCTGCAGCCACTACAAGATCCAGCTCTTCGATGGGGCCAGTATTAATATCTGGCCCCGAGAAAAGAGGCGATGGCTCTTGAAGCCGGGGCTCGATTCGTCCTTGCCATAGATTGCTACTGCTGTTGGTGCGGCTATGGGACAGGGAGGTCGACCCGGACGGGGATGGTAGGGTAATGCCGACAGCATCTGATAGATTATCCGCCAACCCCAGGTTTGAAGGAAAGTAAAGCATTGACGATTGATTAGAGAAACCGATCCCATCACTTCCACACATATCAACATCCAAGGAACCATTGTTCCACAAATTAATATCCAAGCCGACACTCTGAGGGTCAAAGTCCCCATTGGCATTCAGAAAGTCATCAACTTTGACAATTCCTCCGTGGGATTTCAGCATCTCGAGAGATTGCGGAGAGTACTGGAAGCCTTGTCCAGGATTCTCTACCGAGTCCTTTAGGGGATTGACCCACATGGGAACATCTGGATGGGTCTGGTTTTCCTGCAGAGCGCCGTCGCCTTGCAGTTGGTTTTCCAGAACCAATTCCGTAACACTGCTTCCTCTCGTCTTGGTCGCATTTTGGTATTTAGCAGTCGGACTTCCGTTGGCTGTGGATGCCCGCGAGATTATCCCTTTGGAAGTTCGTCGGGCAAAGCGAGGAGCACATGGCAGGTTCTTGTCGGCACACCTTGAGCATGGCACCTTCTTATCGCACCCTGCTTTTGCCGTTGCACAGTTGCTACAGGCTATCGGCGTCCTGGAGCTGATAGGTGGTTCACCACCTGGGCCCTGCATCGAATCTCGGACTTCATGATAAGTCGAGTGATGCTTCTGAAGGAGGTCCCTAGAAAACCCTTTCATCAGGGTCCTGCGATCATTCATGGGTGAGGCGGAAATTACCTTCTGGCAAAGGATAATTGGCATGAGTCGCATTTGTAGGGCTTCACATTAGTATCTGGAAGAAGCTGTGTCAGTTGAGTTCCTATCAAACCTAAGGTCCGATCAGCTCCAGGACGACTCACGACTTGGGAGATGTCTCTCGAGATGCTCCTTTCTCTTGAAATTCTGCCCGCAGTAAGCACAGAACACCATGGTGCCGGTGGTCGTCTGGTAAAGATTGAAATTTGATCTCCGGTGAAGCGTGCTATTCCTCCATAAAGGATAAAGGGTACGATGTTTTCACATGTACGGAGCGAATGTCTCATCGATCCCACTCTGCTGACGTCTTAGGTAGAAGTATCTAAATTTGCGATGCTGAAGAAGCAAAGCAACACATAGGGGAAAGGGTATTACAAGGCGTGACGCTGAGGTGAGAACCTAATTACTGATATTGACTATTGACCATGTTCAATAGCACCTCGGAGGAAATCCAACATGGATCAAGTATTTCCTGCACCGGCTACCTAGTTTTGCTGTAGTGAAGAAGACTATTCTAAGCGAAGTCTGTGTTGGGCAGTAGAAAGTGGGTTTGCGGAGTCCGTTCGTGGATCCCAGACCGTCTCGTAGAGAGAACTACCCTGGATGGGATCTGCACGTCACCCAGAGACTTGTGGGAATGCCTTGCCAGTTGCTGGAAGAGCTGGGACAGTTGGGTGAGATGCAATGTCGGACAGGACGATAATCGATATTGTTGTGGCATCGACGCCATGCAATGCACGTTTCGGCGATCAAAACTCCCAATGCGGCCAGTGACGGTCGGATAGGTCCAGCCGTCAAGGCCCTTATTGTGCCACGGGCCGCTGAAGATCCTCGAAGACCTGGGGGCGGGATGTGGGACGTGTGGAATAATGGAACAATGAGGTTGCGTTGCTGCTTGAGGGCTTGAGGGCCTCTCTGCCGCCTCTGCTTACATACATCGCGAGCGGTATGATCATGACGCCCCCAACTATAGGATCCGCCTCCGAGCGGCTTTGCCGTCCTAAGCGGACAAGATGGGACAAGGAGGACAAGCCACGGGGAGGAGGCAGCTCAAGCCTCGTTGGAACTTGGAAGCCCAAGGCAATGGTCGATAAGGGCCATAAGGTCTAGTGCGGGGTATTGATGGACCTCTCAAGGCTCAAGCAATTCCTGGTAATAGTAACCCTTGGAGTGGAGAAAGCTACCAATTGGAGCTTGGCCCCTGCTGTAGAAAAGAGGCTTAAAGAGCCACCAAGGACAAGGCGCCGGCGCTTTTTTTAAGGCTCATATGTCTCAAGTTTCATCTCAAGGGTCGACCTGGCAGCTTTAATGAATCGCTTAATATGATCTGCATACCGATTTGGAAGCACTGACAGAGTATGATGCGTGCCGAAAAGGAGCTATTCTGACACTGCATACCCAGAATCCCTCAAAAGACACACCGCTGCCAAATCTCACAGCCACCCAGCGACCCTCAGACGGTCAAAGCATGAAACATGCCACCTGCCGCTCAGCCGTTCTCCCCCCTCCATCCTGGCTCCATGCCCTGTGCTCCATGCCCTGTCCCTACCTCTTCGGAGCCTCAAAGCCCTTGAAGATGCTCTCGAATTCATACTCGTTCCACCGAACATTCGGTTTCAGCCCTGCAAATTTCCACACGCCATCCACCTTCCTATAGTAATGTTCATTGGTGGCATGGCTATGACCCCTCTTCTCTTCAACAAGGTGATCAGGAGCTGTGTATCTCAAGTGCCCTGCACGCAGCTGGTGATGACCGATGATCTCTGTATCCGAAACCTTAATCCATTCCGTAGCACCGAAAAGGTGCTGAGTTTTCAGGAGTGGATCCCCCAAGAAGCCTGGGTCAGAAACCATGGCAACGAAATCCTCAGCGGCCATCTTCTCCCACTTCTTTCCGGATACGTGTGTGTAGTCGATCTACCCATGCGTCAGTGGTCTGCGAACATTACACCTAGGGGATAAAACGAACGAGCAACGTTGGTGCCACGATTCCACGCAACCGCGCCCAGTCCTGCTGTAGTGTTAGAAGTGCTTATGGATCGGCGTCTGCGGCTGACTGGAAGGGTATAGTACCTTGGCGTCATAACTGTCAGCCCAATTGAAAGCGACGGCACTGACCGCAAGGTATTCTGTGGATTGTGGATTTCATCAGCCTCGTATTAACCTCGAGGGTATGGCAGCCATTAGATACCGTGTCGCCAACTTACCTTCAAAGGTGAGGCCTTTGCTTGCAGGCATTGCAGGTACGACAGAACCCATGGCGAGTTTTGAGTTTCAATAGAGCGTTTGACTGGAAATCACAGGATGGTGAACAATCTGGAGAGGTGGCCTCCTCTATACTTTTAAGCACAGCTCTTGGGACGTCCTTCGGTGCTAGAAATAGTCGAGGACCACAAAATGTCCTGACTGCGGAGGCAATTTCCAATGGCATTCGGACACCGATGGGCAGTTGGCCTGCGCCCAGGCAGAAGAGCTGGCTCCCGGACCCGGAGATGGGGCTTTGGAAAGCTCAGGAGTCCTCCACGGGACCCCGTAACATGCATGCTACCGTCTTGCGGGAGTACCTGGGATAGGGGAAATCCAATAGCAAGATGCTGCCATACGGAGCTCTACAGTGGAGCACAACAGCCGCAGCTCACGAGCGGACTGTTGAACGGATCTGCGGACGGGGAGCGAGTCGTGGCATGGTAGTTGGTACAGACTAGTACATATGACCTGGGTAGTACCGGTGCGACGGAATCATGAATGGGTGGAACAGCGCGAGGCTTGCACTCCGCCAGAAGACCTCGATGGAATAACAGTTGGCGGATGGAGATCTCGTCGGCAATTGAAGCCAGGAAACCAAATCAGATGAGTAAGCAGATTCCGGACTTGCACACCTTGCCTAACGGGGACGGCGCTCGTTCGCTTAGGGATTCAACAAGATATCACCGCTTATGATGAAGTTACGATTCTTTCGAGGAAAACAAGGAACAAAAGAGAATGTGAAACATATACATCAACATGAAAGCAAAGAGGGACGAAATCTTCGAAGCCTCGAAAGATGATGGCATTATATTTCTAGGGCCTTGTGTGAGCTTCATGTGTCGACCCTTCTCAAACCTGTGTCCAATGCCGTCAACGGACAAATGCCCTGTGGTAGTGTCTTACCAACGGAGCCCTGGCTGGCCGTACCATCGACAGCTGGAGAGTACGAAATGTCACGAGGCTTTTGCAACGGACGGAGGGCGATGCTCCACGTAATATTGATGCCCGCTCATAGTCAGCAGTCTAGAGCCAATAGCGAACATGGCCGTCGAATCAGGAAGAGCACTGCGCGCGGCACGAGTAAGTACCACTCGCCAAGTAAGGTACAACAGTCAACTTTTTCAAGAGAGCTGGGACTGTGGGAGATTGCGAGACTGTGGGAGATTGCGAGACTGGGAACTTGGATAAACACTGACATCAAATTGTTGAGAAGGCCCTGAATATGTAGGTAGAGGTATTTCGACACCGTCATACCAGCCATCTGATCTACATGCTGATCTAGGGCTCTGACTCGATAACCGACTTCGAACGCACTGGCTCCGTCATCAAATCCAACTATCGCGAAGAGGAAAAAGAACAAAAGAATCTGATGTATTTTTCACAGCGTTTTCGTCAAACTTGCGGTCAGGCCTTGCTTGACTCGTTCGTAATTGTTTTCAACGCCTCGCATTATCGTATATGCATTGTGCACTCCGTATTGATACAGGACAGGCGCTTGGAAGTACCAACGGCTGTCTTCCGCAGGACCCCTACCTCGCGGCTCATCAGTCTATTGCGGCGGCTTGTTCTTAGTCTGAACCTTAAATCATCAAGCCTCAACGGGAAGCCTACCAGAACTGCCGGCCTCCTTACTCGTGTGTAGAACACAAGAGGAATTGCGGTGACTGAATTACTTTTGCATTGCATTATGCCTCCTTATCTTCGAGAACGATGGAACCATTTCATTGTTTGGAGTGAACTGCATTCGGGAGGAATTTCCTCGAGGCCTTGCCTCAGAGTCTTGGAATGAACGGACAACTAAGAAAAAATGGTGCGAGATAAGGAAAGGGAAAAAAGGAAATTTTCAAAGATGGATGTTCATCTCACCGCTCAAATCCAAGGCGAGGGCAGCATACTCTAGATAAGACCCTGCGATGAGTATTGGACCTTTGATGATCTTCAAGTTCGCGATCTTTATCCATTTGGCTGCTTTTCTGTCTTTGATTTTCTTTTCTTTTGGTTTCTCCTTAAGGGTCAAGACGGGTCGACCCGATCCACGTTTCTGTTCTGCGAAAAGGGTCGCGACGGAGTATTTCTTTGGCATCAACTCTTTGACCGCGACCCTGCAACAGCATACATGTCTCAAGAATACAAACAAATGAATCGCCAATGCTTGATACGAGTTTGTTGCTTAGTCGATTAATCCTATCTATCAATCGGAATCCTACTGCCGTCGGGATTTTGGGGAAGGAAGGGTTCCTTCCTTGATATCTGGAAGATAGAAGCACTCTAGTGAAAATGTCGCCAAAAAGTAGGAGTATGTTAGGGAGTCCTATCATCACATACATAGAGCACATAGAGCCGACGGGTATCATACTGCTTTGGTCTAAGAGGATAGTTGCATCCAGTACTACGATAAAGGCGAGAAGAAACAGGTTGGCCTCTGGGGTATGGCTTTTCTCAATGATGTGTAACCTCTGAAGCTGTCACAGCTGGCGGGCTGGAACGAAAGTAGTAATCTTCGTAAGGGGAATTCCAAGCTGGTTCGAATTCTAAACCTTCGGAATGAGGCCCGTCTTTATTTGGGGGCAAGACAGATTGGGGTATGTCTTGCGGATAAATGTACGGCTGCGAGAAGTTCATCTCCATCTTTGACCTTGGACGCGAGGCAAATCATATTATTATTGGTGAAGATGATGGAACAAATCTCGGCTTTTGATCTACCTAGATCATCCATAGTTAGAGAGTTGGAGCGCGAATATACGACATGAGATTCTCTTACGATACATAAAAGTCAGTTGTACCCTTCATCGTACACTGCCCTTGAAGGCGTAAGAGGCGGTTTCTATGATATGTATCGACGCTCTTAGATGATCTGCAAAGTCATGTGGTGCAGGACAGATGAAAAGCAAAGCGGCCCCAAGATCTTCAGGGTTTGCTCATATTTGAATGAGGTCTTCCCTTTCACTCGATTGCTCTTACTGGACCCATCGATCAATCCCTATATACACAACGGAATGGAAATGAATATAAAAAATCAGAAGTTCAGATATTTGAGACAGCACACAGTAGGTACCGTGTGAGGGACAGTGCAGAACTTATGTCGTGACACCCTTTTTGCTTGCATCCACTAACAAAAGGGCAACAATGCATATGGCATCTCGCCATTCAAGTCCAATCGTTCGGAATCCGGTAGCTACCTAATTCCATTGCAACTCCCACTGTATCGACAGAGAGTTTTGCTGCACATCGCATCCATCCAAAATTCAGCACGAAATCCATCGACAGTATCTGTCTGTAAATAAATAAAACGGGCGTGGTCATATCACTACACGTGATGCGGCCGCTTCACCCGAGTATCAACCGACGACAATGATCGCAGGTCTTCACTCGAGTTACTACCCCTTGACACAGGTATCTCAAATCCAAACACATCATGGCAAGCCTACGAATGCCTATGCTGCGCCATGTGGTATCTGGCGCAGCTCCGTACTTACGGGCCTCTCAGCGGCGATGGGCGCAAGTTCACGATGTCCGCTTTTTAGCTACTCAGCAATCCGACAGGATTCTAGCGAAATACAAGGAAAAGCTAGACAAAAAGGCAAAAGAGTAAGGTTATTCGGTGAAATATACCATATCCCCAGTCTTAGAATGGGTGCTAATGTGTAATTGATGAATAGGGAAGGTCTGCGCGACATCAGCGAATTGAAGGAGGCATACAAAGACAAGATCCAAGAGCTTAAGAAGAAAGAAGCTGTCCCAATTCCCACTGTGACACCCACCGAATCGCCAGCATCACCAGAACTGTCAACTTCTTCATCGCCGTTCCCACCACCCCCACCTGCTCCGCAAGTACCTACCAAAAAGGACTCCTCATCCACTCCCGGTCTCAAAACTCTTTCCTCATTTCTTGATCTCGAAAAGACAAGGGCACTCCCACAGAAAGAGATAGAAGCAATCTGGCGCCTACGACATGTTAATAATGCACAATCACTCTGCGCAACAATTCCCCTGGAAACATACCGAACCATTGAAGCAACAGCTAAGAAACATCCTCACTTCATCCTTCCACTTCCGAAAGAAGGCCAAGGCGCGGAAATACACTTCCTGCAATGGACCTTCCCGGCGGAAAACACAGTTACTGTACTCTTCACTCATTTGGCAGAATACAAATTGAGGGGCGAATACAGTCAACCACATACAACGATTACCCATCATTTGGAGTTGGCGGAAGACAAAGAATTGGTCTTGTTACAAGGACAAGTTATGGAAGGTAGAGGGGTGAGTGTGGACGAGGCCAAGTGGTTGGTTATGTGCTTGCAGAAGTTCTATGGGATGGGCGCGCAGAACGCTGAACGGAAGAGACTCCTGGAACAATTTGGAAAAGGGGATCCAGCTTTCAAAGTAGAGGATCTGGTCGAAGAAGCCGAGAAGATTGTCTAGTCCATGGGATAATAACATGGTTGTTGGATACCAACAATGTCAGGGGGGCATTGGGCATGCGCTCCGAAGGTAATGAGGTGTTGTATTGACTTTGAAGAAGGAATTGAGAGGCTCCGTTGAGGCTCTTAACGGTGGTAGGGGCCCCTTCTGGCTAGTCCCAATTGGGCGATACCCCTGAGTAAATGTCCCGAATCTCTTTCAAACCGAGGGTCATATGTACAAGTGTATAACAGGAATATAAATTAGAATATACCTCAGTTGATGATTCGCAAATTCGATGAAGTTTTATAGCGAAATAGAGTCAGATAACTAAAGCTACTCGGATAAGGAATGCTCATGCAAGGCATCAGTGCGTAAATATATTCTTTATCTTGTGTTTCTATCACGATTTCGAGGTCCTGGCTCGAGTTACAGGATCATAAAAGCAAGGATAGTATCTCCAGGAAGTTTGTTTGTATGATGATCTTTTCTAGGTTCTTGATAGAGCCAAGGACAGAAGGAAAAGGAAGAGATGATAGATCAGGCATTGGAATGAGCGCTTCCAATGCTTGATCGGTGTTTGGCAGAGCAAGGCCCAAGAGAAATGTAGCAGCTTGCAGTCTTACACTATATAATAATGCGGTCCCTACTTGGAGTCGATATACTGCAATCGTCGAGATGAGAGTTTGGTCAGCGAAAGTTGTTTTGCAAATATAAATGCTTAAGAAGTCGCCTGAGGATTTTATGTATGATACTTTATGATTGCCTGTGAAAGCTGGCGATTTTCGCGCATGAGCTCTCAAAACAAAAAAGTTCGAGACCTTGAGTGAATGTGTGGGATTTCGAACGCCTGCGCGTAAATTCAAGACGGCCACGCCTGTTCAACACACAACACAACACGCTTTTTCGTAACGCGCGCGAAATCAACAATACTGCTCTGGATCTTCGAGTCTTGACAGAAGTGAGCGAACGTTTGGCAAAAAGTTACGTTCAAGAGAACCTATTTTTTTGAGAGAGAAGGCAGACAAGACCGAATTCAAAACAAAGTTCTCTAGATCGAGTTCTCGGTCTGTTGAAGAACTTCACCTTTTTATGCGCAACTTTCTTCGCCTTGCGCATCTCATAAACACATACGTGCCCTTGTTCTCAGATCATTCGACATAATTTCGACGTAGCTTCGTCGCTACACTCAATCTGTCTCCAGACGCGTCAAGTCGAAGCGCAATCCCCGCGAATATCTTCTCGATCTGAAGTCATGGACTACACAGCCTCACCACAACTTCCTTGCGACACAGGATCCACGGAACCAATGGCATCTACATCAAGAAAGCGTTCGCGAAGCCCATCTGCTGAACTCCCGAATGAGAAAAAGCTTCGCGACAAGAGTCCTGAGTTAGATTCACGCCGAGATCTCCTTGTCACCCCCAAACAATCCCAATGGGAACCGATCATACAGCCAGCAACACCACCACAGAGGGGTCATCCTCGGGCCAAGCTCAGGGAAGAGCAATACCAGCAGCAATTAGCTGATACTCTAACCCCGAGCCTTCTGAATCACCAGAGGTCACTGCCATTCACTCCGGCAGCAGAAACTTCCCGCGAGTCCCCTCTCTCACCTCTCCCTAAAGTCCCGGTCCTACCATCACTGAATGGCATGAATTTGGAACATATTCTCCAAGGAGATACGATTTCACTTGGTTCTGAGCAGAAAAAGGAGATCTACAGGTGGATGAGGAAGAACAATGCTCGCATGATTGGCAATCACCGAACCGAATTCGTCCAGCTGCTCGACACTCTCGGTTTCACGGACCCGACACTCGCCCCTCTTGTACAAAAGCCCCTACATACGAAGCTCCGGCATCTGATCATGCGAATTGGAGTCGAGCTTAGGAAGACCGGAGTCATCATCGTTTCGAAGGAGCAGGGCAAGAAGGAGGTTGTTCGGTTCGCTAAATGGACTGACAGCTGGCTTGAAGACGACTGGGACGGCACGATTGCGAAGCCGGCTTGGACAAATCAGTTCATGGCGCCGGATTCTGACGATGAGGCATGGTTAGGGGGAGAGTCGGCCCAGCCACGAATCCCAGCAGCCAATTTGGATTCTTCCCCTGCTGGTACTAAGCCGCTCGTGATTCAGGAGCAGGAAGCTGACAACAGTGATGCGCATGCGGGGCTTGCTGGTCAGAGACGAGGGAGCGATGCAATGAGAGACTTGGAGGAATCTAACAATAGAGGCTTCCCTTCCTCCTACCGCGCCATGCATGGTACTCCCGAACCCAATTACCCGGTCGACATGTCGCAGCTACCACAATACCAGGACGTCCCGCTAGCACCCGTTGGCCGCAACACCCCCCATAGCGCGCAGCTCGCGTTCTTGAACGTCGTGGCAGCTGTTGATGATTACTTTCATAAAGAAGACAACGAGGAAGAAGGTTTTGAAGCTGATGATGAGGATTCAGATTTCGCATTGGTTGATGAGGATATCGCGGAGGATTTGGAGATAATATAATGCATGCATGGAGTATGAAGATGATGGATCGTCTGTCATCACCAATTTGGATGAAGATGGCTATGTGATTGCTGGGTGGGAATTGCGAGGCCTGTTTTTCAATCTCTTATGGCTCTTCCCGTGGATTATTGAACGCGTGCAAGGGGATAGTGATAAGACTTCATCGACTGCTATTGGATTTGGGATTTGAAGACCACCCAATACTTGGGAGGTTGTTTGTTGAACGTGCTCTGATCGCTGGACAATAGGATACGATGAAGACCGATTCTACAATGGTGGTTAGTGTATGTAATAGTACTTGCCAGGCAAATTAACAAGATGTTAAGCATCAAAATCTGTGGAAGCAGCGAGGAGCCGTATCTGCTGATCTGCGTGATACTCCCGGGAATGAGTATTTAGAATGGGGTAATCCTGCTTGTATCTGGTATTTTTGGCTGAAGTAGGCAATTCAATCCAAGTGCTGGCTTCGATGCTACCCACTACTCGAATCTCTCTTATTCTAGCCGCTACATAAGAGGGGTCATTATCGGAGCTTGCAAGATCTACGACTTCGACATGAGAGATTTCAAGGAACATGTATTGTCGATTCGACATCTAGTCTAATGAAAAAGCATCTAAATCCTACAGGCCACATTCTTATCCCCTATAAATATCATGATTACAATATCTAAGTGGTACCCCATTATGTAAAGCTTCGTGTCTCCGTCCTACTAGAGACCTCATGAACCTCGTCCTAATTCGCCCAAGCCCGTATCTCTCTCACGATTCTGAATTCCGACAGAAATTTAGCTAAAGACTTTCTACCCGTGGAATTGGATTTAAATACTTGGCGGACCCATGGGTTCAACCATATTATCTAGAACCCAACCCATGGGTTTCTGCGCAGCCCAGGCAGAGCAGCTCAAGAGCAGCTGATCGTCAGGCTCGGGATCCGTCATCTATCGTTGTCGAAAGGGTACTCAAGGGTAACAACGACATCTATACAGCAGAAATCAGTTAAAAGGCAGCCAAATCATGATAGTATACACAGAGAAATGCGTCAAGCCAGATGAGATTCTGTCGGGGGACTCGGAAAACACTGTTTCACCAAAGACAGCAAGTTTTGTACATTGTCCTGAAAAGAGTGGATAAGAGAAACTTGGCTGCCCTTTGTCACACATAGAAGACAAACTTAAGATATCCTGGATGATGGGGTCTGATATTACCGCACGAAGAATGGAGGTTGAGATAGGAGACTACTGGTAGGCCTTAGCGAATCCGTTTTCTATAGGGCGGCTAGGGCCCTTGCTCAGCGAGTGCGAGCGCTTAGAAATATACCTACCGAATGAAAACATCGTAGTTTAGGATCCTTTGTGCTCTTACGTGTAACTGAAGTGGTACCTATTGTTCAAGCTTTTTCGTTTTACCGTGCAGGTAGAAATGAGATCTTGGCCGGTCTGTTCCCCTGGAAGAAAGGGAGCCGAGAACTTGAACCCCTAATTTTAACCGAGTCTTTGTTGACAATATCAATCAGGTGATGTTAAGGTCACTGCCATCAAAACCAACGTTGCCGTTGTTGACAATGCGATGTGCAACAAAACGCCATAATCTCACATGATTAGTGCTAATCTCCCTGCCATCAAAGCGACGTTTAACACTCCCGAGATTGTCGTCGGTGCGATATGCAACGAACCTTCCTTCCACCTCCCTTATCACGATCCCTATATCACGTGATGCTAATCCCGCTACCATCGAAACCGGCGTTGCTACCTAATGCGATGTGCAACAAAAACTTCCAAGTGGTAAGCTGGTATGTGATCTCCTTGCTTTATGCTTGTATAACAACATCGAGTCTAGAATCGCAGCTATGCGGATTCAAACTCAAGATTTGAGATATACATACTCAAAATAAGCGTATTGAAAGTCTAAATATTATCAAATCCCCCTTGACTTCGAAAACACAGCTAAATCATTGCTTTCAATTTCAAACCATCAATCTTCATCATACCTATCTGGAAGGTAAATAAAAAGGCACAGAATATACCTAGCAAGGCTAAGTTCTATTCCCTCTCGTAGAAATGCAAAAATGAGCTGCTTTTGACACCTTCTCACTTCCCATCGAGGGGTTAAGATACTCAACTCAACTACATAAGGTATGTATATATGACTTTGAGGATCCTCGTCTCTCACGAATAGCGACTCGCTCAACTCTTAGACAGAACACAATATTAGATTCAAGACATAATATATATCACTTAATATATCTAAATAGGAAAGCCCCCATCTAATAAACCGATCACTGAAGTCATAAAACACTCACCACTCACCCCTTACATTCCAAACACCGTAGTACAGGGTCATAAAGCATATCATATAACTCATATCTACTCGTATCACTCATACCAGCACCCCCTTCCCCCCATCCCCTCCCCTCCAAGCCCCCACAACCCAAGAGCAAAATACGCATAACGCCAACCTTTCTGTCCCATCCATTGATACCATATGCTTGCTCCCTTCATCCCCCATCCCACATCCAATCTCGCACCCTTTTACCATCCCACTCTCACGTCCCCCCTACATCCCTAGTGCCCACCGCTCCAGACAAGGCAAAGGAAAGCCAGCTATTCGAGATCATCGCCATGCTCCGCAGACCAACCGAGGTGAAAAGGGAAAGGGAAGAAGAGTGGAGAGCGGGTTCCAATTTCGAAGATCCCTTGATAGGTAGTTACTCTCGCGAGGGATCAGGACGAGGCGAGCTACTGCAGGTATGGGCCGTTCTGTGATTGATGGAAAGTGTAGGTGGCGAGAAAAGTGGTATCATGATTTCGCTCGTACTCGAGAGAGAAAAAACAAAAAGTCTAAGATCTCATATGTCTTGAAAAAAGCAAAAAGCGGAAAATGGAAAGAAGAGGAAAATAACAAGTCCCAGCGCTTGCATGCATGCATCTCATCTCGTTGCTTCGCGTTTCGTTGAAATCCTTCCCTTCTCTCTGCTTCTCCTTTCTATCCCAGCCTGTCCCGCCCTTGCGCGCCGCATCCTGCCGCCCCCCCGGATATCCTTATACCCAGATTTCAATGGAACACGCTACACGTCGTCATCTTCAACACCCAACAGCTCAAGCGGCATGCATCTCCACATCCTCGGGATATGCCGGATCACCCAGTCTCGCGGCTTCTCTCTGCGCGATTACTTCTCTCGCGTAGAATTCAACCAGCATCGTGCCGTAAGCTTCCAACTCCTCCACGGGGACGGAGAGCCGGAAGTCATTTAAGAGGAGGAACTGGAGTTCGAGGTGGTTTAGTTCGGCAAGAGGCAGACCACCGACCTGATTCCTTACTGTCAGCTACCTATGGATCCGGGGATAGAAATTGATGAAAGGGTGCATCAGAAGGTTCGAGAGAGTGAGCATACCTTAGCATATCTTGAATTAGTATAAAAAACATCCGAGAAGAATTTACTAGCACAGGTGACCCCTGCAATAACAAGCCGATGGATATTAAAGCTATCCACCACAAAGAAGTGACTGAGCGGGAACTGAACTGGATCTGATTCGGTCTTTGGAGCATGTGTATATTGCCCCTTCTCTGAACCCGATGAGTCTTCACGCACGCTATGCGAGTCGGGTGGACTGTCTGCCAGATCTGATCCGGAGGCTGAATAAGAGGTCGAGGGCCGAGAATCCGGATCCATAGCATCACCGGAATCTCGCCGTACGTTGTGAATGGGGACGGTGTTAACGCGCTCAGTCATCCGGTCAAAATATACCAACAGACTCAGGAATACCTCGTAGGTTGTTGGGCAATATTTGTGTATGCGGCTCAAGTAACTTAGGATAGTTATGCTGGGGACGTTCTTCCCGTGAAATGCAAGGACGCTTGATGAAAGGCCACTCAGATTTGCGGAATCTGTGGCAGTTGGAAAGGGACGATGTAGGTTCTCATGCTGTCGATCATTTGTCGTTGTGATCTTGGTCAAGAGCCCGGCCACCATCTCAATAATATCTGCGATAGGCATCCCACTGATCTCATATCTCAGCGCTGGTTCAGCCGCTGTCCGCCGCCGTCCAGGTTGGCCTCTGGAGGAAAGAAACTCTTCATTTGCAAAACTCTCGATGTGCGCCAAATTCCGCACTTTGATTGTATTTTCCCCATGTCTGCTCACGTTATCCAAAGACTTGGCCGATCTTGCGAGAGGTTTAGATGGTGGTGATGACAAGGGAGCCGCTGCCTTTAGCTTCGGATCTTCGGGATCAGGTTTCTGGTCTCGTCCATACGGCGCAGAAGAAGGTGGGAAATGTTGCTGACTTGTAAACGGCTGCCGGGTGTACGACGATGGCCGCGGACTAGAACTTGGAGGCGGTGATGGAGGTCTTGTAGTTAACGTCGTCTTCTGCCTCGCGCCTTGCTCTGTTCCTTCCCAAGATTGCGGGGCCTTGGTGGTCAAAGGAGGTGTGGCTGTTGTGGCAGCGTGTGGATGTCGCGGACTCGGAGGGATTTTGGTTTGAGGTTCGGCTTTTGATCGCGACCGCGGTTTGAATGATGATTCGGTTGGTAGTTGCTGTGGAGAAGACCCCGATCTCGTATGAGTATGATTCCACATGGAGTCAGATACAAAATCACTGATCACCGCGGCCATATCAGCCTTGCGTGGGTACTAACGGAAAGAGAAACTGCTGAAGTATATTAGCTTCTTCGAGGTAGACGGATGATCTGTCGCGCGAAAGAGATATAGAATGCCGCAGAGATGGAGTCGGTGAAGTATTTTGACATCGAGAGACCTGTGGAGTGTGGGAAGTTGGAGGATCTCTCGGTCTACCTATCGTCGAGGTACCGCGCGCAGGGTCACAATAGCACCAGAAGAACAATACCAGCTTCACCTGATGCCGGGGGATACGGCGGCACGATAGACGTCTTCCCCGAATCACTTCCTACAGGCTCGACTCCTTTATCGAGCGCAGCGCTGAATGGCGCGGGGACTTCACGATGCCCGCGGCCGTCGTCGTGGGGGGGTTTGAAGGGTTACGTATCGAAGGTCGAGAGCCGGAGGAGGGAACATCAGAGCTTACCTGCAGCATTGGTAGGATGTACCCGTCAAGAGTGTATCGTGTACGAGATCCTTCCCCAGTCCTCGGTATGGCGGATGCAGATGCGAGATGCAGATGCAGATTGGGGAGATCTGTGGAGGTCGTCGGTATCGCGACGTTGGCGTTACGTGTGTATTGTCTGTATCGCCGGGCGGCTTGTAGCCTTCGTCACTAACGACAATCTTGGCGGCCTCAGGGTGCAACGACTTGCGCTTACATACACAACAGACAACGCCGAAGCAACGAGGGCGCGATCGATCACCCAGGGCCCAGTAGTATGACGAACACACAGAGGCAAAGGGGGCAACGAATCGAGCAACCAGCTGTGGATCCCCCGCCCAGATCTGGGACGCCGTCGAATAACAGGCTGGAAGATAAATATAGCAGAGATAAAGAGAGACAAGAGGATCCTCTTCGAAATTCTGGAGCGGGCGGTCGGGGAAAAGGATGGGAGGAATCCCACGAGGCCGGGGAGACAATGCTGGGACAGAAGGAGCAAGAAAGTATCCAACAGAGGATACAATGATGAAGTATGCTTCTCAAGAAGAGGAGGAGAAGGGAAGGGATTCCGGCCTCTCTGGACCGTGGGCGTGGAGATCCCACCACTTACTTACTTAGTCCTATCCAGCCGGTTGGCCTCCGTCGCCTTTCTTCCCGCCAACGACAAGCAGAGACACTGACACGAGGGTTGATAACTTGGTCGTCGCGCAGGGCTAGGAAGGGGCTCTTGTACTTCCACGAATGTACCCATCGGCCGGGTGGGCTTCCGTCTTGTCTTAGGATTCTTGCGATAGCACCAGCCTCGAGGCCCTTGACTCCTTGACACAGTCTGATACGTCGCTGGCCCGATGTGCTCTTGTCTTTATCAGGATAGGTGTGGCATCATCCCACAGCCATGCATACGGTGCATCGAGGGTGAATCCCCATTCTTCCTCACCGCCGTCCCGGGAGGCTTGACCGCTATTGCAACCCTGCACGTCCACTATTCTGTACACTGTACAAATATCCCGTAGAATTAGAATCGTAGACTGTGCGCAAGACCAAACACCATGCTATTAATGCTCAGCTCCTATTGTACATTTGTCTCTATTCATGGCGAACGGCGTAATTCGTATCGGGCAGATACAAGTGCCTGTTTGCGCCCTTCTTCGTCAACACCACCATTCTAATGACTCCGCCAGAGCTCCCATCCCATTTGATGGCCTCTTGTAATGCTCCCTTGACAAAGTTGACAGCCTCTTCCTCGTCCATCCCTTCCTTCCAGTTGGCGTCACAGTATCCGTAGATGTATGTCGAGCCTGATCCACCGATGGCATAGGGTTGCTTGTGTAATGAACCCCCCAACGGTATCGAGTAGACCTGGCCTCCGTGTCGCTCATCCCACCCAGCAATGATCAAGCCAGCACTGTGCTCATTAGCCTCTGCATCTCCAGACGGTTTGTACCCCATACCTTAATCTATCCTTGTTCTCGTAGCAAAGCTCTTGGAACATCGCTGCCGCTGTTTGTGTAGTTGGCTGTCTACCATTCATGATACCATACATTCCCAGTTGATATTGAACAATATCAGCAACTGCTTGTGTATCCGCTGCAGATCCAGATCGACAGCACCAGATTGTATCGTGGACTTGTGTGAGCTTGTCGGTGACTCGGTTGGCAATGTATGCCCCAGTGGTGGTCCTACTATCCGCACCTGTTCATCATCAGAATGCCATCCAATCTTGGAAGACCTGCAAAGGGTACCAACCCAGTATAACACCATCTTTGAAATTGATTGCCATGCTGGTCTCGTGTCAGTCTCGTCCAGTAGTTGTTCTCGGGGCGGGCTCATCTCACATCGAAGTTCCTAGACTGGAGACAGTGTTAGCGACGCTTATTTGGAGGATTGAAACCTCTTACTTCACCTCTCCCTTCTTTAGTCTCTCCATGTCGACGTGGATGCCATCTGATAGAAGCTCAAGTCAGCTCTTGTTTGTACAATGGAGCTCTTGTGACCCGGTGCAATGTACCTTCATTCAACATTCCTGTCGTGCCAAACTCCATCTTGAACTGCCGGGTATCTTAACGAGGTCGGGGAAGAGAAGTTAAAGCTTAAAGTGGCTGATATGGTCTGGCAATGAAATCGTCTTGATGAAGCTCTCACTGAAGCTCAGGCAGCATAGACGCGAGGCAAGCGCGAGGCTCTATCGCACGTGATCCTGATTACATAAGCGACCTGACTGCACCACTGGTGCGCCAGTTGGACCTGTAGTAGTATAGCAGTTTTGTGCTCGTAGGCTTGTATCCCGTTCGGCGTGATCGTTTCTGTAGATGCAATTACGTGGCGATTCAATAAACTTGAACCAGCCTCTCCTCAAAGTGGTGGGAAGTATTCTTGCCCCTTTTCTTTGGCGAAGTCGCCGCACGGGGTTGAGAGACAAGAATATCATCCAGGTCAATACCTAAGGTAGCCTCACACAGGAAAATAAAACACTCTGTATTTTAAAGTCTAGAGTAAATGTCAAGCCATTTCCAATAGACTTGCTCCGAAACTCCTGCAGAGGATAGCCCAACGCTCCCAGTGCCCGTCCCATGTACGCCTTGCTAAGAAACCCGGCCATTTTCCCTATTATACAAAAGCAGTCAATCCGCACAAGCCCTACCCACCTCGACTCAATCTATTCGCAGTCAGTACCACCATTCATAATAGCAAGTGTACGATCAACCTACCCCTCCTTCTCCAACTCTAACTGCTTGAATCCATCCTTCTCCTTCTCCTTCTCCTTCCCCTTCACCGGCCCATCGTCCGCACACCCACAATCATAAAAGTCCCCAATCTTACTGCAATCAAAAAGGTCCTTCTTCAAGCTCTTGTTCACCTCGTTATGCACATGGCAAGCCCACGCCGCGGCTGTACTCCTCGTCGCGACCTGCGGCGGGAACTTCGCCAAGATCTGCTGGAAATGCCGCGCGCATTCTCCACACGGGTATAGTCGCGCAAAGAGATGGATGTAGGATTTCAATGCCTGGCTATCTTCCTCGGTCGGCTTGTCGGGGAACTTCGCCATCGTAGTGTGGAGGACCTTCCACGCAGCGTTCCCTAGTTCTGCTCTGTTGATGGAGTCAGCGCGCATATCTCAATCGGTTCCTATGCGGTTAGGGAACGTACTTCAGAGTTTCATTCTCCAGCTTTGGCGCCGTTGCAGTCCCGAGCAATATCTCATTGTCAACGAGGACCGGTTCCTGTGATGTTGGGCCTGGGTAGTCTGCGCCCTGAGGCTGACTGCGGAACATCAGGACGAAGGAGGTTCCTATGAAGGCGAACAGTGCAAGTATTGCGAATACGGTAATATGCTGTCGGCGCGGCATCCTGAGAGAGCTGTTCGTAGATGGAGGGAATCTTGTTGGCCGGATCCGTATTGAAGACTTGGCGGGGGGTGCCGTCCAGTCAGCACCGTACGTTCGGCGAGATTGGGGCATGAGAGGCTGTGGTTGATGGCGGTGACGAAGACGAAGACGAAGAGATCAAGAGAGTAGCGCAGGCGCCTGTATCATTGTGATTATCCAGGGCGTGGTGTTGGATGGAAGAATGGATGGATCTGGTCCTGCCTGGGCATTGAGGTACAGATGCGCGCGCCGCATAGCTCACTCCTGAAACCCAGGTACCTTGCGGTATCTGCGCCGTATATATAAACCTTATTTTATAGCGTTTGTGTAATTTACCGTATAACTAGCGCATATTAATAACCAAAATATAGACCCCTCCCCGCCCCCTGTCAAGATCCGCAAGGTACAGCGATTGCCCCGCCGATTTCGCAGCTCGCAAAAATTCCAGCTTACTGCTTGTAGAGACTGAGAGCCATCGACTTGCAACCGCAACTCACGATCCAATTTGTACAATTCTTGCAGCTATTCCCACATCTTCCTCCTCCCGTATCCTCCACAGCACTGAAAACGCCCTTGGAGACCACGGATACCCAAGTCGACGACGAGTATAAATACCCGTACGTGAACGCAACGCCATCCTCCCTTGCTACACCGCAATCCTCACCTCCCCCACCAACTCCCCCATCATGACTTTCCCACCACCCCCCACCAACACTATCGACTGGGCGAGTGGCATCGGCTTCAAAGTCCGCGAAGGTACCTCCATTCCACCCCGCACACGCACAATTGCACCTCACTGACCAGCCCGCCCCAAGTCAACGGACACATCGAAACCCACTACAGCGTGAAGACCGGGAAATGGACATCGCCAGCCTTCGTGACCGACCCCTACCTGCGCCTCCACGGCATGGCTCCCGCCCTGAACTACGGGCAGCAGGCCTACGAGGGCATGAAGGCCTTCCGCAGTCCCGACAACCAGATCAACATCTTCCGTCCACGCAAGAACGCAGCCCGGCTCGCGCACTCGGCCGAGTTCGTCTCCATGCCTCCCGTGCCCGAGGAGTTGTTCCTGCAGTGTGTGCACGCGGCCGTGTCTCTGAATGCTGAATTCGTGCCCCCTCATGAGACTGGCGCTGCCATGTACATCCGCCCTCTGCTCTTCGGATCCAGCGCCCAATTGGGCCTGAACCCACCCGAGGAATATACCTTCGTCGTGTACGTGCTGCCGGTAGGCGTGTACCACGGTGTCCATCCCGTCAAGGCGCTTATTCTGGAAGACTTCGACCGTTCCGCGCCTGACGGAACAGGAAGTGCGAAAGTTGGAGGCAACTATGCCCCAGTACTACGCTGGAGTGAAAAGGCGTCGAAGGAAGGATACGGGATCACGCTGCATCTGGATTCCAAGACCCGGTCTGAGATCGATGAGTTTTCCACCAGTGGGTTCATTGGGGTCAAGAAAGATGGAGACAACGTAACGGTCGTGGTCCCGAACTCGAAGAACGTTATTGAGAGTGTAACATCCGAGTCTATCTTGGGCATTGCCCAGAGCCTGGGATGGAAGACCGAGAAGCGCTCCGTAAGCCTCCCTCCCCTATTCATCCCCCTCCAATCCTCCGCTAATGACGAGCCCACAGATCAAATACGAAGAGCTCCCCACCTTCAGCGAAGTCATGGCCGCAGGTACCGCCGCCGCCCTCGTCCCCATCAAATCCATTACGCGCAAGTCCCGTTCTGAAACCTCCACCTACATCCCCGCCGACTCCGAAGAGCCAGGTCCCATCTGCCTCAAGCTCCTCACTACTCTCCAAGGCATACAATTGGGCAAGATCAAGGATACGTTCGGCTGGAATAGTAAGGTGGAGCAGGTCAATGTGAAGGATTACACGCCATGAGAGGTCATGAACGGCGTTATTGGGAAGAATGTTTATAAATTGCCCTAGAATGGGAGCACAAAAAGGGAACAAAATAAAAGTTTTGGTCTTGTTGAAACTGGAAACTTCTCACGGGGGGCGACGACTGGTTCCAATTTGTAAGTCTTCTCTTCATCCTTCAAAGGTCGTGGTGGTATGTATGAGCAATTGTAGCCAGATGTAAATAAAAATGACCAAGGAAGTTTCCTTTAGTCATAAACGGCAATGTCCCATTCAGCCCTCTCGGTACTTCCGCTCTTCTCTTCTTCCTCATCCTCAACCAGCTGCGGGGCCGGTCTACCACTCTCACTCCCAGCTCCACTTCTAGATCCATTATCCTCCTGGTTGTCGATGACCGTCTCCCAATCTGCCTCTATCATCCATCTGGTAATCCTTCCAACATCCAACCCAGATTCAGGATTACTAAACCTTATACTCCTATTCCTCAGTTCCTCCTCACATTGCTTCTTTCTATGAAATTCCTCCGCCTTGGTGGTAATCCTTTCGTGGAGAGTGTCTGCACCTAACACCACGCTCCCGTCTTTCATTGCAGAGAGTGATGACTTCTCGGCAATATATCTTTGGACCAGCAATGCCGGCCCTTTATACCCGAGCCTTTTACGATTTTTTCCCACAATTGCATTCCGCTGGTTCTCTACCGTGGAGAACGCGATGCGGACGAAATCTGTCGGTAGCGAGTAACGATCTTCCAGCTTCTCCCTCTCCTCCTTCGAGAACTGCGAGCTCCATTCGAAGTACATGGGTTCGTATTGCGCGAAGCCATTCGTAAGCTATCAGATCCCACCGGTCAACATTCTCACCCTCGCAATTTCCAAAATATCTCGGACTGCGGAAAGAGGGAAGGAGGAACATACCATCTCATAAGCTAGCATACCAATCTCCTCATACCCACTCACCAAGACCGCGAACTCCGGATCCTCCCCGCTTTCCCTCGACGCTTTAGCTTCTTCCGCTTTCCGCAGCACCTCTACCATCTGCTCACTCGCTCTGCTGATATTCTCCTCGCGCACTTCCACATCATGGACGGCCAGGCATTTCTGTCCACGCTTACACGCTCTCCCGCGGGAGAAGAAATAGCATAGCTTAGCCCTTTCACGGTTCAATTTGTCTTCCTGCTTTGTACCATCGTCGTAAGGAAGGCATCCAGTATTCGTTAACATGGACTCGGCTTCATCTTCAAACTCAGCGTCTGCGTCATCGGCGTATCCAGACTCTACCCCATCTAGCAGTTCCTCGCTGTTATTCTCTCGTCTGATTCGTTTAGGTGCTGGTTCGTCCAAGTCGTGCTGAGCATAATCATCTGACGCCT
This sequence comes from Amorphotheca resinae ATCC 22711, assembly GCF_003019875.1. Lineage (NCBI taxonomy): Eukaryota > Fungi > Ascomycota > Leotiomycetes > Helotiales > Amorphothecaceae > Amorphotheca > Amorphotheca resinae. The sequence continues at coordinate 1,808,677 of NW_020194471.1, forward strand.
GTGGTGGTGTTAGTCAGTAATTTGATGGGAAGGAAGGAAGGTTCTGAGAGATACCTTGCGCTTGTCTCCCCTGGGGGCTTCAAGGGGAACTTCAGCTGGAGTCTGGGGGGGTTCTTCATTCTCTGGCTCGTAGTCTCCGTAGGCCAGGTTTTCTTCCCACTCGTAAACAGTCGCAAGATCGTCTTTGTGTTCTGTGTTATTCATCTTAAGGTCGAGTGGGGAAGTATATGTTAGATATGTAGGAGTTGAGAGGCCAGGATCTGTGCCTAGTTGTAGAAGGGTTATTGTCGTAAATTTTCTGGTGATCAGGAGGAATCTGGAACTGTTGGGAGAGTGGGTTAGGTTTATATGTGGCTTTAAACATTGGCAATTCTCAAATATGGAAGTTGCGGCTTGAATCGAGGTTGCTTCAACTGAAGCAAAGTTCGGCAGGCACCGAGGCGGGTTCTGATTGGCCCACATCCTGAATAGGGGGGACCAACGAGAGACGATCTGAATTCTCAGCCTCAGATCAGGTAACTGATCTGGAATAACTAATAATAACAGTACAACAATAAAACAAGTAACAGAACACAAGCAATAATGGTCCCTGATACCCGAGCGCCGCTCTAAACTCTCGTGCCTTTGCAAACATGGAGGTCTCGCGGGCACTAATTACCTCCTCGAATCCATCTGATGATAAGTTCGTCCTGGTTGACTCCAGGCATTGGTCTAGCAATTAGGGCTTCGAAGATATCAAGATCAGCACCTGTCAAGCGTTCGCGCGCCAATGCCACCGCGTTGGCCAAGTTCCTCCAGACCTTCGCCTCCTCAACTCTCTTCCGTATGTCCCATTCATTGCATGGTTCTTGAACTTCTTGTTTTATAACGGGGTGACTTGTGTATGGGTTTGCTCTGCGGGCTTTAGCTTGATCTAAATGTTATTCTCTGTTAGTTCTCGACTTCAGGGATTTTGCCAAGCGGTAGTAAGTGGATGCAGTTACGTACTCTCTTGTTCTTCCTTTACAAGCCCAGAATACTTTTGGACAATGAAGTTCTTCAGGAGCACTGCGCGGCGGAGCGGATATTCGGAGCTGTCTATCCTCAATGCAACTTTAAGGAAATCGCTCTGGATATGGTAGTCATGCTTGATCCGCTCTCTCGTGTATGACGGCATCTCCTTGCTAACCTCCATGTGGGTCGGGCTGAAGGGTTGAAGTAAGACTCGTATCTAAACCACATTAGCCTTTGAATGTTCAAGCTTGAATGAACCATTCTCTCCTCACCTTATCTCTTATGCCTTTTTCATGCCACATGAACCCCGATAAGAGAAATGTCATTGGTTCACCTTCCTCCTCCAGCTTGATCTTCTTCGCTGTGCGTGATAGCATCTGAAGTGCTGAACGGAGGGTGTCCTCACTTTCTTCGTGCAATGTCTGTCTCAGCTATTAGTCTTGCTGTGGTTTCGGATAGATCATTGACTGGCCTTCCTCTTGATGCCAGATTTGGCGCCCTGTTTGACGTCCCTGTTATTCTCCATTCCACCATATATATTATTCTCCTTCCAATCTATAGCTCGATAGTAGTTGTCGTCATCTTTGGAGTAGAGAATCTCCTTTTTAATACCAGTCTCGTTTTTGGAGTACCTTGAAATCTCCGAGAACATGATGCCATCCGTGAATGAAGCGTGCGACATTGTGTGATCTTTGAGTTGGGGAGTACGTAAATATACCAATTAATGAAAGGTTGAGATGTATGGTTATTGATGGATGGGAAGAGATTGGACCCGAAGGGTGAAGCTGGCACGAAATGGTCAGAAAGGGAAGGAGCACACTTCTCCCAAAAATTGTTAGAAACTTCGAATCTGATGAGCCATCTGCAACAAAACAGTATGAGATGCGAAATCCCAACCCTCAGTTCTCTGTTTCTCGTGTCTACAATAAACAAGATCCTGACCGGGATTCGTAGATAATAATTGGTACTTCAGGCCCAGAAGTAGAACCTTATCTGGGCAGATCCAGATCATCTATCAAGAATGTCCAATTTGTGAACACTCGGCACTTCGAATCTGGAGCAAATAAAGCGATTTAGTGTTTATGGAAGAGATGACATAGTCTTTTCAGCTCCTTGTGATCTTAGGTATATAACTGGTTGGACAAATAGCTGGTTAAAACCAGCGATTGCGCACTACCTAGTCATAATGCAGAAGACCGATTATTGAGTACCTTAGCAATTCCATTTTCGTATTTTATACAGCAATAGTTACATAATGCATATAAAGCAAAGAATATCGAAGTAGTTGCTCACTTAACTGGGAACATCTGAAGCTGGTTCCTCAGACTGGTCATCGTCTGCTGGAATATCCTCGGAATCTTCTTCAACTGTCTCCTCCGCATCACTCGTAGCATCACTCTCGATTTTTTCCATACGACGAACGAACTCCTCCTGAAGCTTTCGCAACCAATTCAACAGAACCTTATCATCCATTGGACTATTTTCAGCTTGCTTTAGTGTCTCCTTCAGGCTTAGGACAAGCTTCCTCCGCTTGACAAGTACGAATGCCTTCGATGACTTCTTCTTGGCCGCTGCCTGGTCCTCCAGAGCCTTCGATACTTTTTCGGCGATCTCAAGGACTTGTGGTGGAAGGTCTACAACACGGGCTAAAGCCAATCCGTAATGTTCTTCTTTGACATAGCCTTGGCCAATCTTATAGAGCATTGTTATTGTATTCTCCCTGCTCATATCTGAGATGAGGTGAAGATTAACAACACCAACACGTTCTGACATTATCTGTGCTGCATATAATTAGCTGATGCAACGCACGCAGGAGCTTACCTTGGACTTACCTAGTTCACGGAAATGCGTTGCGAACCAGATCAATGCTTTGCTCTCAACCAAGGCTTCAGCAATGCTCAACGCAATAGCAAGACCATCTCGGGTGCTAGTTCCGCGGCCAAGTTCATCGATGACAGCGAGACTGGACCTATCGATGTTTCTGGACAGCCACAGATCAGTACCTACAAATGATGAATGAAAGGGATTCGACCCAACACTTACCTTAGGATGAACGCCGTCTCTCTCATTTCAGATGCAAAGGTTGAAACATTTGCCTCAATGCTGTCGTCCATTGATACTCGGGCAAATAGTTGACGTATTATGGGGAAAGAAGCAGTCTGCGCAGGGACGAAACAGCCAACTTGGGCCATCACACTCATGAGAGCAATTGATCGTATGTAGGTGCTTTTACCGCTCATGTTGCAGCCAGTAATGATCTGGAACCGACATTGCTGGGCAGCATAGACATCATTGGGAACATATTTCTCCAAGTGGACCTGTAATTGTCTATTAAATTTGGTCGTCGGGTTTCAGTATGAGGTTCACGCCACCTTTTCCTTAACTGGATGGCGGCCAGATTTGATCGCGAGGCAATCGGTAATCTCTGGCCTAGCATAATCATTTGTGGTAACTAACTGACTGGAAATATCTAAGTCAGTCTCGTTCGCATGGAATCAGAGGAATGGAAGGGTCCGCTGTTCAATTCTCGACGTAGAGTGGAAGAAGATGTCTTTGAATTTGACATACCCAAACGAGGCAATCATGTCTAACATAGCAATGCTCTCACAAACTCGAAATAGGCTTGGAATTTCGCCTCGGATATTGTCGATCAAATCCTGAATGGTCTTGTCGCTCATCAAGACAACTTCTTGATGCGAGTCTTCTATTCTTTGATTCAATTTCATGAGATCCAGCGTTTGGCATTCGATGAACCCCTTCTTACGATATCGATTGACAAGGATATCGGGAAGAGATCGACCATCAAAACTATTTTCGGAAATTCTTAACCAATATCGGCGCGAATTGTCATATTTTGTTTCCGCTTGCATCTCGTATTGCTCTATATGACTCGTAAGTATTCACAAACGATATGAGAGATTCGATAATTGACACACGGTTGATATCAGTGACGTGTTGGTGTACGTCCTCTGTAGCTTCTTTGAAGGTTTGCCGTGCAACATCAAGGAGGCCACTGACACCAGACTGTAATCTCATTAGAATCGGCACAGCTTATGGGTGAGAGGGATATACCTTCACAGCATAAGTCCTTTGGTTGCGCAAATCCAAAGGCGTCTTCTGGAATGTAACATCCTCGTTTATGACTTCAGCTATAAGCTTTATCGTTGGATCGATGTTCTCGTATCGACAGTTCTCTCGGATCATTATAAGAAGGTCCGATCGAGCGCCTGCGAGTGCTCCGTATAATGGTGGTATTGCTTGGACAAAACTCTTCAACATCAAGATATTGTTGATCGCTTGTTCAGACTGTCGTATATCAGGCTGAGCTGGGATGATAATAAGCTAGACAAAATCAGTCAATTGTTTACCTGCAAATGAGAGACGACAAACACTAGTCAAAAGCTTCTCAATGTCATGAAACGACCTGAGACCTATTCAATATCATTTTTAGAAAAGAAGTGAGAAAACATTGACATCCAAACCTGGAAGTAATCATAGACGTCAGCGGGGAAAATAATCAGCTGCTAACAGATGACTAGAAAGTCAAACCTTGTCTTATCTGAAAGAACATATCCTCCCGGTTCGACAGTTCCTCGAGTGCATCATACCGCTGGTTAAGCACGTCCGCTTGCGTCGAGGGTTGGAGAATGCTACTTCTAAGGAGTCGCGACCCCATGGGCGTCAATGTTTCATTCATCAGTCCAAAGAGACATGCCTTTGACTTCGCATTCTGCAAGTTTTGAATAAGTTCCAAGGATTGGATAGTGGAGAGATCGATCATCATCGAGCCCTCAGACGGCTGATACTTGATACGGAGAGAATGAAAGGCGAAAGTCAAAGACAAACTCAAGTCGACATACTTGAGTGCCTGCCCACATTTGTCAGGCAAAGACAAAACTGGGAGAAAAAGAGAAGGGGGCTATGGCCTACTGCGGCAAAACAGCAAGTTGCGAAGTAATTGCCACCAATCGCAACTTTGATTGCTTCAACATCTTCAATGAAAGCCAACTGTTGGATATACTCCAGACCTGCAGTTTCCGACCAATACTTACGATCCAGGGTGGTAATTCTTGCTCCCAGGACATTCTCCTCCACGACCTGGAACATCTTCGATTTGGGATTCGGAGGTCCTGTGGTGGACACTATCAGAATTTCAGTGGGTTCAAAGACCTGGAGCTTATTGAGTGTTCTGGCGTAAAATTGGTTGTCACATATTTGACTAAGGACAGCTTCACCAGTGGAGATATTGACGAAGGCCAGGCCGACAGTTGGTGAAATTCCTCGGCCTTCACTTATGGCGCAGATGATCTGCTGAGACTCACCACCACCAATTGTAGAGCCCGCTCTCGATCTCCTGCCTGTACTTGGACGAGTGGTACTCGAGCGGCGGGGATACGCAGGCTGGGAGGTCGAGTTTGTGTATCCATTTTGATACGATGTTGACACCGTGCTGTAGGACGTTGAAGGTCTCGGCGTAGCCATAACTAAGAGTCTGTGGCTGTGATCAGTAGATAAGGGTTAGTCAATATATCAAGAGTCCTTGTTTTATCATCAACCTTATTATCACAAGGCTGGAATGAGATCTGGTCGAAAGAAAGGGGGAGAGGAGTGAAGTTGAGACAAGGTTGAGACGGAGAAACGTAACGCCGGAAGATGCTGGTCTGTGCGCAAGGCTGAGAAAAATTCCCGATCAGAGATTTAGATTTCTCAACCTCGTCTCATAGTTATCCGGGGATATTTGGGTTTTGATCCCCATTTTCCAACCAATTAAACTAATCTTCTTGGATTCGTATTAACTATGGCGACCGTTGTTCCACCGCCGAGCAAGAGGCAACGAACCGAAGCCGCCAACAGAGCCAGAGAGCAGCAAGACATTGAGGAAATCCCCAGCGATGCGGGGAGCTTGCGATTACAGTTCTTCGATGAAACTACCGGTCTTCCAATAGGCGATGGGCCTGTACTGGTTCCAGTAGCTGATGCAAACCCTAAGAATCTGGAGCTCCTCCTGAACACTCTACAAGGACATGTAAATGCCCAATTAATCCCCTGGATCCATTTCAAGAGGCTGACCTCGAAATTAGGATCCATCCGAACATATCCCTTATCGATTCACACTCCCTGTCTCCGACAAGAAGAATCCCGAACCTGTCACAACCGCCTTTCCTACCAACATATGGAAGACTCTGATATCGCCTGGTCTGATAAGCACAGAAGAGGTACAGAACATTTCGGCTGCACCGCAGGCAGTATTCCGGGTACGAGCAGTGTCAAGATGTGCTTCTACGATACCCGGTCATGGCGAAGCGATATTAGCAACGCAATTCTCCCCAAGAAGTTCATCGAGGATGGTCAGTGGTAGCGGAGACAATACGGCACGCATTTGGGACTGCGATACTGGAACTCCAGTGCACACATTGAAGGGTCATACCAGCTGGGTCTTAGCAGTGAGTTGGTCACCGGATGACTCAAGGATCGCAACTGGGAGCATGGACAATACGGTTCGCATGTGGGACCCAAAGACCGGCAAGCAATTAGGGAATCCCATGAAAGGGCACACGAAATGGGTGACGAGTCTTGCGTGGGAGCCGTACCACGCACAGAAGCCGGGTGAACCACGGTTAGCTTCTGCCTCGAAGGATGGCACAGTGAGGATATGGTCAACCAACCAACAGACTATCGAGATGGTGCTGAGTGGGCATAAGGGCTCGGTATCATGCGTGAGATGGGGCGGTACTGGCTTTATCTATACGGGCTCGCACGACAAGACCGTGAAGGTCTGGAATGCGAAGGATGGAACCCTGGCACACTCTCTCAATGCGCATGCGCATTGGGTCAACCACCTGGCGCTCTCCACCGATTTCGTGACTCGGACAGCGTACCACGACCACACGGGGCAGATCCCAGATTCCGAGGAAGCCAAGGTCGCGAAGGCGAAGGAGCGGTTCTTAAAAGCCGCGACGATCCAGGGAGAAGTCATCGAGAGGCTTGTCTCAGCAAGCGACGATTTCACCATGTATCTGTGGGAGCCTGCAAAAGGGACCAAGCCAGTAGCGCGAATGCTCGGCCACCAAAAGCAAGTCAACCATGTGACGTTCTCGCCGGATGGCTTACTGATAGCGTCCTCTGGATTCGACAACCATACGAAAATCTGGAACGCGCGAGACGGGAAATTCATCAACACGTTGCGAGGACACGTGGCACCTGTCTACCAGTGTGCCTTCAGTCCCGATTCGCGGTTGTTGGTGACTGGGAGCAAGGACACGACGTTGAAGGTGTGGGATATGCGGACGCATAAACTCTCTGTTGGTAAGTTTGTGAAATGAACCCCGTGAACTGCTCCTGGCTATTCCTTTTTCGAAATTGGGGCTGACTGGGAATAATATTTGTAGATCTGCCAGGGCATAAGGATGAGGTGTATGCTGTGGACTGGAGTCCGGATGGGCAGAAGGTGGGAAGTGGTGGGAAGGACAAGGCAGTACGTATCTGGAGACATTAGATGACCACAAAATAAGAGACTTGATTGAAAGAAAGCAAGCTTGATGTTTACCGCTTTTTTTTTCCCCGCGCTGTTATGGAGGAACTTCAGTGAAGAGTCATGACTAGGAGCGGCCCATATATCAAACTGGTATGCAGTACCTCTAGGTCAGGTGGTGAACCATTTTAAGGGATTGTGGGAGACCAAAGATAAGGGAGGTTGTTGGGCCTCTCAAATCATATTCGGCTTTTTTTCTAGCTAGCTAGAATATTCACCACCTCTTCGTACCTATCCATTCACAATCCATATTCATTAGTCGCATAAATCACATCACCAAGGATCCATATAGAAAGAGAGAAGAAGTCTTCTCTAATCTTCGAAGAATGATTTCAATATCAAATAACAAAGAGCACTACACCAACCACCACCACCACCAGCACATTCACACCTCCCTCCCCCCTCCTTTTAAATCCCAAATTTCTCATCCCACTCTCCAACGTATCCGACGACTTCCCCTTAACCAGGGGCTTAACATTATCCACAAAGTACCGATTATGATCGCCTACCACATTGCCAGGCGGGTAGTATTCACAAACCACATAAAAGCCCGGCGTATTCTTGACTCCATTGCACGCCATCCTCCCGCACCCCACCGTCGTCGTATTGCTCCATACGAGCTGTGTGAAATGGCCCGTGGTCTCGCTGAACCCGGGCCTTTCGTAATCGTACTTCGCGCCTTCGAGACCCCAGGCTTCGACGGCTGCGCTTGCGTTCGTGTAGCCGGCGGCTAGGTTCTCGCCGGTGGGCCCCGCCTACTTCCATTTATTTGATTTAGTCTTGATTTATTGGTATGAATACAATCTGAACTGAAGCTCGGATCCTGAGTCGTGTCGTGGGTTTTCGAAGAGAGCTGAGGAATGGGAGAGAAGAGGAATGCAGGGTCAACGAGGAAGAGGAGGAGGAGGAGGATATATACTCACAGAGTGCTTAAACACGCAATTACCAGCCCATCTACTCGCATACGCAGCCGAGGTATCATTCCAGGCCAGATCTGAGACGTTGTGTTCGCGGCGGTAAAAGTTGTGCGCTGCTAGCATGGCGGACTTGAAAGCTGCGTCGTTGGTATAGGATGTGCTTGTGGGAATTGCAGGAGATGAGACAGTGATAGTAATTGTTGAGATGATGGCAGCTGTGGCATGGTAGGAGAAGGTCATAAGGAGAGCCATGAGTCTGATGGGAAGGAGGGAGATGCGATGCATTGCGAGGGTTTATGGGGTCAGTGAGAGACGCTTTAGATATGTGCGTGGCGGACGCGTGATGATTGGATTGCAGGACCAAGAGGACTGATTCCTGATTCCTGACACTCGGGAGATAGGGAGTAGACGCAAAGCGGAATAGAGATCCAAACCTCGAGACAAGGATGCCAACGAACCCAACGCTCCCCGACGACACGGGAGAAGAAAGAACGCGGAAAGATCTACAATGATTTTAAGAAAGGTCGAGACTTGAAACAACTTCTCAAGGACGAGACAACGACGTTCACACAAAACAAAGAATGGCACTCTCACACTTATTCACTCACTCCCTCTGCGCGGTAATCTTGCCAGGGGAAAAACCACAGAGCCTAGGTAGTTCCATATTGCCTCAACGGTATCCTGTAGAGGCAGCGTACAACCAAATCTTCTCACCATGGATAGATATATATTGTCACAGTAGCGGGCGGGCGCCAGGAAAGCATGTTTCCTGCCTTTGTTTCTCTGGGAATTCGATTGGATGTCGATGCACGACGTTGATCATGCTCGGCTACATGTTCAGGGGGTGTCAGAATATCTCGGAGGGGGCCGAGTTCGGTACTTTTCCGCCCTTGCAGGACTCGGGAGGAATATTATTAGTCCGTGCCTATTTATGGTACAGCGGGAATGATAGATACACCTTTATAAGGATCGCTAAATCAAACCCTGTGTCGATTGAGCTGGGATGATTGGCCGGATCGTCAAAGCCACCACCGCAATTGGAGTTGAAGTTTGGGAGCATAACACTCAGTTGGCCCCCTAGTCCGACAATGCACAGATGAGGGAAGACCGCTTGCTGCTGCTAAGCTTGAATATCACATGACACGGAGAAGGAGACGGATCTCGGGAATAGTACAAACAGCATTGCGAAGAGGAGAAGCGAGTTCGTTCATTTCATACCTCATATCTATCCCATCCCGTCTAGAAGATCGCTCGTATCGAACTCCTAGAGACGCCGTTCTATTTCCAGGTATTACAATCCCATTCCGTTCGGTCCAGCCCGCGAAACGTATCCGATGTCTGTGAAACCAAGGGAAAATATAGAGAAATGCCATCCGTAATTGCCATCTTATGAACCCGCCAGAAGAAAAAGACAATTGTTGCTGTGCTCCGTTCGTAAAGTGCTGTTATTAGGCGAACGCAGCAAGCTTTTGAAGGACTGATAAGACTCCTGGTTATCGTTAGTGCGTTGCAAATGTTGAGTCGGGGAGATAAACGTACCTGTAACACCTTGCGTGAGGGTGCAGCCAGCCTCAGTGTTTCGACTTCCCAGACTCACAGTCGTGACAGCTCCCACCGTACCATCTCTGTCTAACTCATTTGCCCAGCGGAAGATAACTTCATCGTCTCGACCATCGCCAACTACCATTAAGAAATCAATAGGAGAGGTATAATCAAGATTAGGAGGCATGTTCTTCTTGAGACCCTCGAAGATCTTCATTGCTGCCGTGCCTTTGGACCAATCTATTGGTTCAACGGTTACTGCGCCTGTTTCTTGTAAGCAATTGATCAAGCAATGGGTTGGGTAGAATGAATGTACCATCAACAGGGATAGCTCTAACTCTCTGCTTCTCACACGCGTCGTTGATATGGCTTGCACAGTCGCCCGCCTGCCGACTGGCGCTCTCGAAATCATCGGCGTCCTTGTAATGGAAGATGAGACTGCAATGTCTCTTCTCAATCCAGGATCCGGGAGTACGCTCTTGATAGTATCTCATGGTTCCTTCAACAGACTCTTGCCAAGCTCGCATTTTTTCAGGGTCGGGCATTTCTTTCCACTTTGAGTACCCGAATTCTTTGATAAAGCAGCCATTTTCGGCGATGAGACCAAGATTAGGGACGCGTTTGAAAAGTCTGTCGAGTTCTTCGGGTTGTCGACCGGACATCACATAGACAATATTCTTCTCATCGGCGAGGAGGTCGTTGAGGACGTCAATTGTGCGCTGTTGCCGTTAGCATCGGGTAAGTATTATCCATTCACGTATCTTACCTGAGGGCTTGTCAAAATAATATTATTGGGGGATCCCCACGAAGCCAATGTACCCTCATAATCCAGCATGAACAGTCTTCTCTTAGAATCCTGGTACATATGTCCAAGGGCATTGAGCGACAGACGTGGAACCGATGTCGTATCTCGTTTGTGCTGCTCATCATAAGCCATATCGAGCCTTTGCAAGAAAGCCGAGAACCAGTGTTCCGCTGTATGGTGCATTACAGCAGTATACAATTTCTTCCACCGATCAATCTTCTCTTCATCGCCCATCTCCAAAGCCGTCTTGATGGCATCAGCACACTGTCGGTAGTCCCAGGGATTGACTGATAGCTCATTCCCACCAAATACTGAAGCACTACCGGTAAATTCGCTCAGGATGAGCGAGCCAAACTTATTATGGCCTTCCAATTTTCCATCTTGACAGAACAGATACTCATGACAAGTGAGATTCATGCCCTCGCGTTGGCTCGCAATCATCAGTGCATCAGCAACTGTCAGCAATGCCAGATATTGTGCATAGCTGATATCCTGCTTGAGATAGACAAGAGGTTGGTACGCCAGATTCGCCCAGGATGAATTGACTCTCATAACAATATCAGAGACAGTGGCATCAAGCTCAGATTGCTCGGTAGTGGAAGTAGCAACCTGAATCATGACAACTTTGTCCCGCCACTGCGGGTTCTTGTTAAGGAACAGTTCATAGGCCAGGAGCTTTTGCCGGACACCGCGTACGTGATCCAGCTTATCTCTCCCAACAATCAATTTCTTACCACGATATCGCTCTTGCATCGTTTTCATCCACTCCGCAACGTCTGGGTCAGTTCGGTTCATATCCAATGCAACAGGATCGATACCAATGGCAAGGCTGATAACATCGACAAAGCGATCTTCCAGTTGCACACCTTCATTGGTAGCTTCAACACAGAGCAGTCGGCTGCAAGTCTGGAGGAAATGCCGTGCATACTCGTGGATCTGGAATCCAATCAAATTGGCCCCTAGCATGCCCTCCAGCAGCTCCTTGCGAACGGCCAAGCAACGGAAAACTTCAGATGATGGGAAAGCGACATGGAGGAAGAATCCAATCTTAGCATCTGGAAGCTTCTTGCGTACCATTTGCGGTACCAAAAGTAGGTGATAATCATGGATCCAGATGACATCACCACGCTTCCAATTCTTAACGATCTTATCTGCAAACGCCTGGTTTACTTTGACATAATAGACCCAGGAGTGATCTTCGTATGCCTTGTTCTTTGGATTATCAGGAATTTGATAGTGGAAGACGGGCCAGAGAATCTGCTTGCAATAATGGGTGTAATGGCCGTCAAAATCGCTGTCCTTACAGAATACTGTCAACGAGTCGTATTCAGTAGCGAGGCGGTCCTCGATATCTTGTTTTTGCTGAGTGTCTTCCAGAGCATCAGTCGGCATGCCCAATGTTCCAACCCAGATCTTATCATTCAGCTTGCCGCCTCGGACCGCTGCTTGAACAGCATTTCGAAGCCCCCCATTGCCTTGATCCGCTGGAACTACAGTCCAATCAGCATGTGCAAAGACACGATCATGGCTCACACTCCGTCCACTCTGCGGTTGGCGAACACCAGCTCGACCAAGCGCGGCCGCCTTCTCCGCTGTTTTATTGTGTTTCAATATATCGGCTGGAGGAGGAGAGCTAGCTCGGGATGGCGGTTGGATGAAAAGCCGCCCGGAACCCCATGCTGGCGAGTGCGGATCACTTGGGGCTATGTTGTTGAGCTTAGGGAAAACTTGACGCAGTTCCGGGTTCTCGTTCTGAGCAAAGAATTCCTCATGATCTATATCCGCTATTGGTGTCTGTGGGGGCGTGATGTCTTTTTGTGCGAAAAGGCTGGGCTTTTGCTCTGTTTCAATCCTGGCTGCGGCATGCTTCGGGGCAGCAGGTCTTGTACGACGCCCTCGGTTGGGGAATGTTGTCGAGGTCGAGCTAGGGAGCTCAAAGTTTATTGTATTAGGGAGAAAGCTGTAAAGTGTCTCCCGTTAGCATTGTGCTCCAACCAAGATGTGTTGATATGTTCTTGGGATGGGCTTTGTCGGGTTTTAGGGGCTTGACCATCACATGAAAGGTTAGGAGGGGTGAGCTCTTGACAGATCCTGAGCTCTGTGTCACCACGTCAAACTTCCTATGCACATTGGACAAACAAGAGGAGGTTGCAAGCAAGTCTCGCAATTGGAGAGATTCTGTTGGAGCCGCAGGGGAAGCCGACTTACAGTGATACCACGAAGACCGTCATGGTCAGAGATTAGGAGGGCGGGCAAGGCGGCGGGCGCAGGGTAGACGGTATGGAGAGAGAGTGCAAGGACGAGGCTTGCAGGTGGCGGATGGAGGGGAAATCGTCACAAGAATGAATAGAGGCGGAGGGGTCGAGCAGGATGCAGCTCGAGAGAATAGGATTCCTTTGCGCTCGGAGAGGTTTCGTGGTCCGAATCAGTAGCCCAGCGCAAGGGAAGTTTCGGGGAGGCGATTCAAAGAATCCCCAGGGCGGGCGGGTAGATTTAAATAGAATGAATAGCTATTGAATGAAGCCGCATAGAATTGCGGGGATGCGGATGGAATTGGTGGGTGGGACGAGAGCAGACTGACGAGAAGGACGAGAGGACCAGACGAAAAGACAGGAAGTCTGCACACGGGGTCAAGGAAGAGGCCACAGGTTGATATAAATATAATAAATCAAGGAACGGGGGCGAGCATTGGCTATTGGACTGGTGATATGGCCATGATTGTCGTTCAGTCTGGACGACCTGGACGGGCAGAAGTTGAGGCGGCAGAGGACAGGAGGGGAGGGGTGAGGTCACAAAAGATCTTTTTCTCGAGCGTTCTATGTATTCATACGTCAGGCACGCCGCCGCCAACAGGGATGCGCACGCTTTTTCTGCCAGGCCTGGCCGCTGCGATTTTCCGGGCGTCGGTTTCCATGGGGAGAGTTGAGTTTAAGTATGAAGACACGAACTGCAGAGGGAGAAAGGGAGAGAGGATAGGTGGTTGAGAGGGTAGATGCTAACATATATATATACGTAGTTACATAGTTACATATTACATACCTAGTTACATGGTTATTATGAGGTCTCCCTCTCTCTCCCCGTCGAGAGAGATCCGGATCAAAGGGCCGAACCAGAGCGAGAGCAAGGGAGATCAGCATCAGCCACACATTCACCGCCTTGGCAAGCCTCAAACTCAAAAGGAGGTCAACTCCGACCATCGATCTGTAGTTAAGTCTCGACTCTCAATCCATGCCAGGCCAGGGCCATCTGCAGTTAGGAGAAAATAATAATGTCGGGCGCGGAGGTTTAACTGGTAACCTTGCCTCTTTGAGCCGGTTGTTTCCGGCAAGCTTGGTTGCGAACGAACTTGCTGACTTGCCAACTTGCCCTTCACCCGCGCGCCTCGACCCTCGCCCCCAACCCCATCCCTCGTCGAGCGCAAAACCATACTCGCTACAGACATCTTCTTTTGAAAACCACCCTGTGTCTGCCCTGTCGGGCATGTTGGGCATCTATCAGATTAATGTGGCTGCGGCCCGGTCCAGACTGCTGTCGTGGCTCTATCGATGTTGGTTAAACATTTGAATGTGCCTTATACTTGATCTCGACCCTTCGGTGCATCGAGCTTGAGGGGGGGGAGGACATAAGAAAAAGGGGCGCCATGCACTGCGTCGTAACTCGATCCAGCAGCACACCATGAGGGGTGCATGATCGTGGAGAGAAGGTGATAGAGTACTTGATGCCCAACGGCATGGGAGGGTTGGAGAGTCCCTGGCCCCGTCATTAGAGAAAGCGCTATTATTATCAGATTGTCCCCGGATTCTCGGATGGACTGAGGCTTTTGAAAGCTTCGAAAATACCTCTCGGCATTTGAGAGGCATGTGCGCCGTCTTTCCCCAAGGTGGGAGGAGGGTCCAGACTCCGGACTCCAGGGCGGAAAGGTTGCAATCTGATCTGGCCTTGCTATTTCTGAGCCGTCATCAATTCACATTACCATTACTACCACGCAGTCCCTCCTGTGATCCTCCCTCGTCTCAAATGCCGCAGCAAAGGCTGTGCATCGACATGAAGACCATCACATGCTTCTCAAACTCTCTCTAGCATTTTAGCCGGGAGCATACACGTGTTCAATCTATGAGTTCTGGATGGGCCATCGCTCGCGAGAAGAGCACGTATTTTTGCCGGATGTGAGGAGAAACCGGGTCGGAAGGCAAGAAGCGTTAATAACCACTTTGGCGTCCGGGGATAGAGCGAGCTAAGGCCAAAGCCAAAGCTCAATCCTGACCTCATGAATAGAGATGGTTGTAGGTAAATGTATCTTTCTGCGAAGAATGCAACTCAATGCCCTAGCATAGAAGAGCAATAATGATTTCAATTATTTACTGCAGGCGGCTTGTTTGGTTGGAGTAACACAAAGCAAGTGCAAAGCGCAAACCCGTGTCAAACACCACTCCTTCGACTCAGCCAGCCTGGAGAAATTACATCAGCAAAGTTCTCTATAGCTTCTAGCATTGATAGAGCACGATCGATCTCGGAGTCCTCCCTCAGTACCCTCGTGGTCTTCCTCTTTTGCCCACGAGGGTCAGCAAGCTCAGGGGCCTTTCCTGTAGAATCAACATCGTCCTCATTCATGCTGTCAGCCTTTTGGATTGCTTGGCGTTTCTCAGACCGAATGCTCTTTTCTATGAAATTGAGTGCCATGTCTAAATCGCATTCGTCTTCATCCAGATAACGCAAGATTGCCTTTCCTGGAAGTTGTGTCAGGGTTCTGCCACTGATTTCCCCTTCAGACGCGCCGGCATCCAGGGAGTTTATGAGCTTAATGATGCCTAGGAGCCTGCTGCCAGGCAGCCCCGAGTCAGTGTTAAACTCAAGTTCTGCATCTCGATACGAAGGGAGTGAGGTATTGGACACAATGTGGCCTTCGTCTATAAGCTTTTGTATTCTCCCACGAAGAATCTCATACTGTGTAGCAGCTAATGGCGGATCCATTGCGATCTTTAGGCCACATCTGTCTAGAAATGCTGCATCCAAACAGCTAAGCATATTTGAGGTGCAGAGAAAGATAACGTTCGAGTGTTCCTTAGCTCTATCAAGACCGGTGAGAAGAGCGTTGGTTGCTCGCAGAGAATCTTGAGCCTCGCCATGCATGGTCGACTCCCGTGAGTTAGCGATACTCTCAACTTCGTCAATGAGAACACAGATCAGTTGTTCAGAATCCTCTTCGCACATCTTCTCGATTGCAGTAAAGATCTCATCAACCTGCTTCGCGCTTTGACTGTAGAACTTCGAGAGGAGCGTCGCGGTCTTGATTTGGATCAGTTTCGTGTGTTTATAAATTGAGTTGAGTCGAATTGATATTTTTTGGGCCAGTCCTTGGCACAAAGTTGTCTTTCCGGTTCCAGGTGGACCATGCATTAAAATCAACGGATTAAACACTGGCCGTTTTGCGCCGGGCTTTCTGGAGAACCGGACTACTGTCTGTTAGAGTACGAAAACAGGAAACCTTTGGGCTGTTGAACGTACTCATGTTTGTCACAAGCCGGATGAGCTCACCCTTTAGGTTTTCTTCGAACACAAGTCTATCGTAAAACGTTAAGCATTGAAGTCTCAGTAAAAAGCTGTTGCACTTACTCGTCCCACTGCTCAGCGAAACTCATGTGTGGCATCGACGTGATCTCTGATTGCTGGAGAGCCTCCCTTTCCTCCCCGGTCTTGTATAATTTGTAGACGTGCACCTTGACTGTAACATCATTTGAGGAATGACATGTAGTGTCGAGATTTGGTCCATTATACTCGACTACCTTCAGGGACAACAAAGCTATTGCTGCTTCCTCGTAGAATTCGCCCAGAAGAAGAGAGGCACCTCGAAACAAGTCAGTCTTTATACTTTGGAGGGGAAATCTTTGACTTACGATACTTGTTCGCCAAGATATCCTCTCCCAGATCAAAGGTTCGGTCTGGTATAGATAGCAGGCGTTCGAGATCCTGTCGCATCACCTGTAGGAGTTAGATGCTTCAAGATACCTAGAAAGTGATTCGAATACCTCGGATTCGTCAACTTCCAAATCAATATCGCTCTTGACCCGGGCTTCGAGGTATATCTTCCCTGGTTTCACTCTGGATCCATCATTCTGAGCCATCGCATACTCCGTCTCTTCCCCACGATACTTCTCCCCTCACCTTGGGCCCTGATTGGCTGTTTGAGGTGAGCGCGGGGGTGGAGTATGTGGAAAGAAAGTTTGGGTGGAACGATGAATCTCCGCAGGGGTATCTATAGGTACTGTTTACCTAGGGCGGTACCTCAGTATCGCTTCACCACCTATGTCATCGCCGGGGCCCCCGAGGTGAAGCTTTCAATCTTCAATGATCCCATAAGACCATCACCAAAAGTTGCTCATCATGAGTGGCACTGACAAAGAGTGTCCGAAAACTGATCCAACGGACCCTACAAATGGCCAAAAGCAAATATACGTCCAGGCCGTCTTATCTCTCGCGCTGGGCGCATCTGCATTCCTGGGCTTCTGCGTGAGTTTCGTCGCAAGCTCCTCTCCTCTATTGCAGTAGGCTGACTGGTGTAGTTCCTCCGCCCACGATGGAAGAGTCTTTACGCTGCACGGAAGAGACAGTCCGATGCTGCTCTGTCGCTCCCAGAGCTCCCAGATAGCTTTTTCGGATGGATGCCAGTGTTGTACAGAGTAACAGACGCCGAGGTGCTTGCTTCTGCTGGCCTCGATGCGTATGTCGTAAGTCCAATGGGCGTATGGGATGCGCGGAGACATGGCTGACCAGAAACAGTTTCTAGCATTTTTCAAAATGTCGATAAAGCTCTTTGGGATCATGTTCCTACTCGCATGCGCGATCCTCGTTCCTATCAACAAGCACTTCGATCATTTGCCGACTTTTGGAAACAGCACTGATCCGCATGCTCCCGACCTTTTCCTATCACTGGGCCAGGATGATTGGGAATTTGATGATATGTATAAAGGCTCCGAGAACAAGCTTCCGGACAACAGTTATTCGTGGGCTTATCTCGTCTTTACCTACGTCTTCAGTGGCCTCATAATCTACTTCATGACACGGCAGACTTTGAAGATAGTTCAAGTTCGGCAGGATTACCTTGGTAGCCAGTCAACAATCACGGATCGGACCATCAGGCTATCAGGCGTCCCAAGGGAGCTTAGGTCTGAAGAAAAGATAAAGCAATTTTTGGAGAAGCTCGAAATTGGCAAGGTAGAGAGCGTTACTATCTGTCGCAACTGGAAGAAACTCGATGACTTGATGGAGGAAAGAGCCCGCATACTTCGAAAGCTAGAGGAAGCGTGGACGGTACATCTTGGGCAACCAAAGAGCATAAAATTTGAACCTACCGCGCAACTAGCACACCCTGGCCTTGAAGACGATAACGAAGAATCGGAAAACCATGAGAGAGACAACCTTTTGGGGAACAATCATGTCACAACTTACGAGAAACCACGTCCTACTACCAGGGTCTGGTATGGATTTCTGAATCTTCAAAGCAGAAAAGTTGACGCTATCGATTACTACGAAGAGGAACTTCGAAAGCTAGATGATACAATCATCAAGGCTAGAAAAAAGGAGTACAAGGCTACACCTCTTGCATTTGTCACAATGGATTCAATTCCGGCATGTCAAATGGCTGTTCAAGCTATTCTCGATCCATCTCCAGGGCGATTACTGGCAAAACTAGCCCCTGCACCATCAGATATTATCTGGGAGAACACCTACCTAACTCGGTCGAGCAGAATGATTCGTTCTTGGACAATCACGATCTTCATTCTGGTACTTACAATATTTTGGCTTGTTCCCGTTGCTGCGCTTGCTAGCTTGGTAGATCTTTGTTCTATTCGACAAGTTTGGCCGCAACTTGCCGACTTTCTCGGAAGCCATGATATCCTGAAAGCTCTGGTACAGACAGGGTTACCAACTTTGGTTGTGTCACTGCTGAATATAGCTGTTCCCTTCTTATACGATTACCTGGCCAACAAGCAGGGAATGATCTCCCAGGGAGATGTGGAGCTTTCCGTGATTTCAAAGAACTTTTTCTTCACGTTCTTCAACGTCTTTCTCGTCTTCACGGCATTTGGGACAGCGAGTAAATTTTGGCCAGTTCTGCAGGAGTCATTTAAAGATGCAACGAAGATCGCCTATCGACTCGCTACTTCGGTCAAGCTGCTTGCCATCTTCTACACCAACTTCATCCTCCTTCAAAGTGTGGGTCTCCTGCCCTTCAGACTTCTAGAATTCGGCAGCGTCTCTCTTTACCCGATTACTCGCATGGGTGCGAAAACACCTAGGGACTATGCGGAACTTGTCAAACCACCAGTCTTTAAATATGGCTTTTACCTCCCTTCTGCTATCCTCATCTTTATCTTGTGCTTGGTGTACAGCATCCTCCCTGCCGGCTACATGGTGCTCTTCTTCGGTTTGATATACTTTGTCTTCGGCTACTATACCTACAAGTATCAGTTGCTCTACGCGATGGAACATGGTAGACATGCAACTGGACAGGCATGGCCAATGATTTGCTACCGCATCATGGTCGGAATGGGAGTTTTCCAGGTTGTGATGGCTGGACTGATTGCACTTCAGAAATCATTCACTGCTGCAGTACTTGTTCTACCCCTGATACCAATGACTATTTGGTACAGCTATTATTTTTCGCGAGCCTATGAACCATTGACTAAGTTCGTCGCTCTCCGAAGCATTCGACGGGAGAACAATGCCGATATCAACCTCGCGGATGAGGACTTTGGCACCGATCAGTCCGTAGGACAACTTCGACGCCGGAGTACAACAGTTGATGAATCTAGAGAGAAAGGCTGGAAATTTGTGAATCCAAACGTCGTAGCCCCGTATGTATATCCCATGCTCTGTGACCAGATCAATTAGCTGACATTTTCCCCAGATTGGAGAAGCCCTGGATAGAGAAGGAGCCGGAAGCAGAGTCAAATGGCGAGACAATACGGCTAGATCGGGAGGATAGCGTTGAAAGCAGCACCAGCCTGGGAGACACCCATATATGGCGAGAGAATGGCGATGAAAATGTATAAATACCAGTGTTTCGATACCCGCGGCATGAATGGCGTTTAGGGTGGACTTCATTGCCACGAGGAAGGGTCGCCCTTTCCTCTGGCTGGGTTTAGAGTTTTGCGTAGCACGTATACCCCCATGTTTCCTTTTCTGGGTTTTATTTATATCATACGAAGTTCTCAATTTTATCCAGCTACCTACAACTTCGTATCCCTATTGGTATTCCTATTGAATCATCTTAATCCGCTTTTCGGATAGCTTCGACGGCATCACTCAGTACGTCCGCGGTACTGCACACTTGCGCTGTGACTGGGAAATGTGAATGACCAGATTGATCTTTGAATCAAAGTCTCTCTCGCCGCCTGGCCTGGTTGTGTCCAGGGGAGAGGCCTGGCAATGACTATCGTTTCATACCATTCGACTCTAGTCGGCCAATTTGCATCCTCCCAGGAGGCCATCGACAAAACGTCTTCCGAAATCCTCTTCTCAAGGGACGTTGCAGGCCCAGACGGTGAGACTGCTCCTTCACCGAGTGGGGAAGGGGATGCTCCATCAGCGATGCCCGTCTTCGAATCCAACTCGAGGCACGTCATGACTCTGAGCGAGCCTGCTCACACTGCATCTTCAGTATCTCAGATCACGCCGAAATCAAACGTATCTGAAGAGCCAAGTAAGTTGCCCAAAATTACTTTTTGGCTCCCAGATTCTAATTTGTCGAAGGCCGCAACGTGACTGTACGTAGCACAGAAGATCGTTCTGAAGGTTCTCCAGGTCTTCTACCCGCTCCACCCCCTACCCTCGCCGGACGCATTCTCTATAACGAACACCATCGCCTAAATCCTTCTCCAATCATTCCTCCAGAGACAACGGTTCCCTCAAACAACAGCAATACTTCATCCGCGCAACTCAACAATGAGAGTGCCGTCGATAAGGGCAAAGACAAGGAGGTGGAACGGGGCAGGACGGTGGAAAGAAGACCCATGTATGCGAACCCCCTGGCGAAAGCTGAATCTCGACTTCGAATGAATGATGCCGCAATCGAGGTCGATGTACGTCCGATTGAGAAGCGGACACTCAGTCGCAGCAGCACGTTCTCTCATTTTGACGATCCCACTGATCCTTGTGCCGTATTGGAGGACGACTTACTCGAGCCCTGTCCACATGTCCCTGTCTGCAGTACTGTGTATGAAGTCCTGAACACTCCACTTGATGCTTCGGGTATAAGGGCAACCAAGGCAGCTCGATCCAGTGCCAATGATTCCCCCGGCTCATGGAATATCAGGAAACCAGCTCGCGCGCTCACGGTCGACCTCAGTGAAAGCAGGCCCCTTTATCCAGCACCGGTCACCCAATCCGAGACCATGACCCAAATGTTTCCAGATGTTGATCATCGTGAATCCTTCATCATCACTCCCTCCCCACTCGTCTATAACACGACTCAAAGCTTTTCAGACCTCCCTCTGGATACTCCTAACGCTCCGGCATCATTAGGTGCTCAACTGCCTACGGAGATACTTCAACAAATCTTTTATATGCTCTCTCCGGCCGATTTCAATTCTTCCAGACACACTTGCCGATCATGGTTCATTAGCAGCCTTGAACGATCTATTCTGGAAGTTATGATGAGCCGCGGAGGTTGGTCTAGTAGCATCCAACGCGACATAGCAGCAAATCGTGCTTTGGACTCAGAAGCTCGGATAAATGATGAATGGCTAATGAGCAAACGTATATCACGAGAATGTGCTCTTGGTCCGGACTGGACCGGCAATGGAATTTCTGACAGCACTGAATACCAATCATTGCCTTCGAATAAATCTGGATTTGTCTGTACCTGCATCGTTGATTTCACAGATATACCAGTGCACAATCCGGGAAAAAGTGCATCGGGGACGATCTTCACCGTCAGCACCTGTGGGAAATTCCTAATGGCTGCAAATGGATGTTTGATATATATCTACGAGATGAATCGAAGCCACCGCCCCAAAGATGGTGATCAGGTCGTTCATCCAGGCTCTTTACGTCCTGTTACAAGCATTATTTGCCCTGGGAGAGTAATAGCGTGCAGTATGGACACCTCGTCATACCGATATGCTATTGCAGTTCTTCTTGATGGTCGTATGGGTCTGGTTTGCGACATAACTCCAAACCGTATAGCACCTCCTGCTGCTTTACGCAACGCGGATAACCCAGAGTCCGACAACCTTCCAAATAAGTCGGTGGCCTCTGCGGAAAAGTCTCGAGAGGCAGAGAGCCCTCAAGGCCCTTCATTCCTCGAACGCGTGTCACTCAACAGCTCAGCCTCCAATCCTGTATCAGGCCGTCCTACGAGTGACCTGCCTTTCGTTTTTCCGGTTATTGCAACTACAGCCACTTCTAACCCAGATGAATCAACTTGGCAAGATGTTTTCAGAAGTTACATACCCCAATCGATGGGTACGGCTGTATCAAGCTCTCGGCTCCCTTCATTATCTCGAGCGCAAGCCATGGGCATGGAGAGTGGGTTGTATAGCATGCTTCCCCCTTTCCAAGGGAAAGTTCATGCTAACACGATGCCCATTGAGATTGGGCCCCGATCTCTCTATCGTAACCTCTGCTCTGATGACGATCCACCTCGGTCGGTAGCCATTTGTCCACAGCGGCGCTGCGTTGCTTATGGCTGCTCTGCTGGCATCGAACTTCATTGGGTTGATGCACTCACCGGTCAGGACTTGAACAGATGGTTTCCGCTCACGGCACCAAGCGATTACCTATTCTTCCTACCACCGAGAACCAGTGTAGACTCAGCAAAGAAATTACGACTCATTAGTAGTGCTGCAAAACCCAGCGAGAGAGCTGCGATCAGTCAAAGAGCATTTGGAGGAACCTCGCAAAATAGTCCATTTTGGGAGAGATTCAACTATGGCGCCCTCATAGAGGAGAACAATGCAGAGGCAAACAGTGATCAAAGCCTTCTATTGAGGTTGAGAGCCAGTACCCACAGCAGAGCCTTTGCTGGAAGGATGGATTGTTCCGACCATTATCGTGCGGTGCCACTCAGCGATGGATACCACGTCCTCTTCACAGATCCTACGACAGGTCTTCTATGTCTTGGAAGCGATGCCCCTGTTGGTGGTCCTTTGAAACTACTGCGTAAAATATGGTTCCAGGGTCCGGAGGGCAAGGGAAGCCCCGTTGCTTATGCAAGTGGTTCTGATATGAGCTGGGGTGTGCGGGTGATCGCGGCATTTGGTGCCGGCCCAGAGCAGAGCATTTGGTTCTTCTCAGTGCCAGCAGATGTGTTTGCTGCCAATAAGGGCTCTCAGTCAATTTTCGGAGGCTCATATGACAAGACCAGCTCCAGTGGCAAGAGCAGGAATATGGATTGGGTTGACTGGTGGCCAGATCGTGGTCTCTACGAGTGGCTGAATAATGCACAAGAGACTATGCCAGGTGTTCTTCCTAGATCTGTTTGGCCTGTGAAGATTAGAGGTCAGGAGATTGGTACCTGTCCATTATTGGTAGATCTTGCTGTCGATTCTGGCCCGTCCCTAACCGTTTGGGCCTTCAGCAAAGAGGGTATAGCTAGGGTATGGAGGATTGATGATGGGAAAGATGGGAATGTCAGGAACATACGAGTTGTTAGGGATGGTACAATCCGTGAGCGAGACGGCGAAGGCGATCTCGAGATGAGTGATAGCTCGGGGTCGACACCGGAACTTCTCGAGTCGCCGTTGTCTCTGACACAGGAGTCTTTCGATGGCGCAACTTCATTGAACAAAGCCACAACTTTGGCAACAAGATTTGTTAGGCGGAGTTCTATCGATGAAGGGAGCCAGCAAAGAGTGAACTATGATTCGGAAGGGGATGTTATAATGGAAGATGTGGATAGCAGCGACTACTACCAAGCATGGCCGCCGGATTCCTTTGAGGCAGTGGTGTTTTTACAACATCAGGATGGTAATCTATATCGAACGTCTCGCGGGTCAGGCGAAAGCCTTGAAAGTATTGGGTCTGATCTCATTGAGGGCTTGGCTGGGGTTACGAGAATTGAGATTGAAATTCGTTGAAGGCTTCAGATTGCCATGGTTATGGTCTGATTGGAGTAGATTGGCCAAGGTCGAAGATTGATCCTGTTATAATTCTAGAGTGTTGCCAACACCAAGTATCAATAGAGCAGAATTGTATCCCTATTTCCCCTATTTTACTTACAAGTTTGGTTGATACAACGTACCTCTACAACCTCAAGGGTAAATTTCCGGTCTCCAGATCTCTATCAGTAGCAATCGCTATTGACAGACATATTTCTCTTAGGGAAAGTGGGCTCAAATCTGAAGTGGCTGAATAGGCGAGATTTCAGAAATTTGGAAATGGAACAGTGAAGCAAAATGAAGAACAGGTCCATGCATGGTACGCACGTCCCCGAAGCGGCACCGCGGACGCTAAGAGCGGCGGGCGCTAGGCCCCGTGGCGGGTGCTACCGTGGCTTAGTCCGTGGCTAGTGGCGGGGCTTAGCCTCGTATAGAGGACACAACACCATAAGCTAAGCCAAGATACGGAAGAAAGTGCCAGTCAGTTGTGACCCGTGATTCCAGCCATCATCATCATCATCAGCTGTCTGTCCAATAAGCCCCATATTCCCTCCTGCTTCAGCTCGAAACATTCTCCAACCAGCATGCCATTCTGCTATATATACATCCCAGCAGCATTTCTACGATTCCCGCCAACTTCCTAAGTAAGGCCCACGAATTGATTTGATTTGATTTGAATTGAAGTCATCCTGCAAGCACGAGAAATCCCGCCGAGGTCGATTTGTCTGAAACGAGGAACTGCGCCACCACCCACCACCTGACCTAGCACAAAGTAATCGTCTTGGGGCGTTTGGAGAATTGATTTGTTTTCTAGAAAGCTTCACCCATACTGAAAATTGTGTCAAACATGTGTCTATTCTGTAAGTCGTCGTCCTCCTCCCAACAACGCCCCTCTCTCTCTACTTTATATCCTTCCCAAGCTAGATAAATAGAAGAAAGCTGACCCTCCCCGCCGCAGCACGACCAGAATACGACGTCGAGTTCGCAACTCGCACCGCGCCACGGCGCAAGACAACAACAAGAACCTATGTTGCGACGACGACGACGATGCGGCCCGTGACGCGCATCTCCGAGACTGTGATCCGGGAGCAGCGCGCGGCCGCCGCGCAATACGTACCAGCTCCAGCGCCAGTCCCGCGACCTGCGACGCCGCCGAAAATGATCCGCGCGCCATCTCCACCGCCGCCGCCGGCGCCGCGCGTAGAACTCGTGAGCGTGAGCGTAGAGGAGGATAGAGCGGCGGGGAGTCCGAGGGAGAGTCGGACGTCGGTCGTGGATAAGAGGAGTCGGCGCGGGAGTCGAGCGGGCGCGGGCGAGGAGGACGTGTGGATAGAGAGGGAGAGGGTGCGGCTTACTACTAGTCCGAGTCCGAGACCGAGGGAGAGGGACGAATATGATACGTATCGATATGTGCCGGCGCCGAGGAATGAGCCTAGTCCGAGGACGTCAACGAGGACGGTGGAAAGGGAGAGGGAGAGGGTTTATATTGAGGATGGGGGAAGGAGGAGGGAGTATTATCGGAGGGGCTAGGTAGGGGGTGCATTGTGAATGTGGGAACTCTCTGAATTCAGCGATTTGTGTTTTGGAATATCTAGTGGCCATCAATAGACTGCTTTTCGGCGTTTTCCTTCATCATGGTCTCAAGAATATAAAAGTCACGCAACTTTAACTCTTTCCCACATTAGAAAAATCACAGGCATTATCCTTAATCCGTTGAAGAATCAGTTGATATTCTAGAGCTCACTCACTCATGAAATGGCATTCCTGCACATGAGGTAATAAAGGGGGCTGGGTCTTGTACATCAAGAGACGTTGAAATCAAGAGCCTGATTTGAGGACTCCAAAATGTCTCGACTGTCTACCCAAGCTCCAGAACACCCCATCTTCAAAGTCATTTAATTCACCTGACGCCGTTTAAAAAACTCCCATTGCCATAATCAGAAGCTAGATGTACTCCCTAGATTGATGTCCACTCCTTTGGACTCATCGTCTCTGAAATTCTGCATTCAAATCGGAAGATAGTGGCTCTATAGGCGGCGTTGGGCGATGGGAGGGTAATGGTCTCCAGGCTATGGTATCCATGGTAAAGTTTTGGTAGACCGCCAGGGGATTCTCTATTTTAAGAGTTGAGGAACGTCCGATGGTAACAAAGATCTAGAATATATTGTTCAATTCTCTAGGCCTGGGATTTGATCATGAAGATCTGCTATACGTTAGTGTCCGTATACAAGGGCCACACATACGGCTACTAGCGGGAAACCCAGACTTACCTGATTCAATGCTGCTGTATCCATGCTTGCTAATCGTTTCTGAGCAATGTTTCGTGCTCGTACTGCGTGTATTCCTTGCACAACTAGCGTGGAGTTACCACTAGATGTGGCTGCTGTCGAGGAAGTGCTCATCTTGGTAGTAGTTCCGGAGGAGGATTCTGACGATTCGGAAACATCGGCAGACTCAGCTTGCCGTTTCGATTTCTTCTTGGACTTCTCCTCCTTTCTTGCCTTCTTCTCCTTCTTCTCCTTTTTGCGTCTCTTCTTTTCGGCCTCGGCTGTTGCATCATCAACGTCCATCTCATCTTCCCCGCCCTTCTTTGACTTCTTCTTCGACTTCTTCTTCAATGCCTTAGGATCCTCTTCTGTAGAAACAGCAGATTCAGGTTCGTCTGGACCGGCCTCGTGTTTCCGCTTCTTTGACTTCTTCGATTTCTTGACCTTCACGGCAACAACTTCTGGGACTGACTCATCATCCTCCTCTAACTTTCGTTTCTTCGCTTTCTTGGGCTTCTCCACTGGCTTCTCCTCATCTGACTCTGACGAAGAGCTAGAATCGCTCGAACTCTTTTCCGCGGCGGCCGAAGGCGTCTCTCCAAGTTTTCGTACTCTCTCTGCCTCGCTATCGATCAAGTGCTGTATCTTGTCGCCGATAAGGAATCCTCCGGGAACAAATCTAATACTTCCCCACCTTCTTTCTGTGTATATCGCTCTCTTCAAATCTTCTCTGGATTTCTTTTCTTTCGCTATTTCATCCTCATCTTTCCCATTAAGTCTTCCCAGCAAATCTTTGAAAGCGTCCAGCCCGGTACATTCGCCATGGCCAACCCCGCTTCCAATCTTCGCTCCCAACCCAAGGTTATCGTCCTTGATCGTCACTCGGATATGTGATGCATTGGCAGCCGTATAATGCTCCGCATGCCTCGCATTCTTAGCCCCAAGGAAATCTCCAGGTTGCCAGCCTTGAGCAGCCATAATCTTGTGCCCAAAGCTTTCCGTGTTCGAGGTCCATTTTGTATTGTTGGGATCGTGGGAGAGTTTGGTCCGCCTTTCGGTATGTTAGAATTTCAATTTAAAATCAAGAAGAGAATCAACCTACTTTCGCGGCGCTGCGAGTCCCATTTTTCTTGTGTAGAGGCTGAGAGGGAGCTGTGAATGCGAGGAGCTGCTTTTCGTTGGAAAAAAGGCGAGCGCTCGAGAAACCAAAATTTTGGTGGAACAATTCCTCGATTACGCTAGCGCTTGATTGGGTAAGCGGGCGTACCCTTCCCCGATCCTCTCCAGCACGACAAACTCCCCTCAGAACGGGGCCGCCTCAAGACAACGTGAAGTGTGGGGAAGTCTAGATATTCATCGGTCCTGTCAGATAGAAGAGAACTACCAAGCATCCATGTCACTCATCACCGAAATGGCTTCTCGTCCATCACGCAAGAGTCAAGTGACTGCACGCAGCGAATCAGACGAGGATGACGCGCTGCAAAGTTCATATGATCGGAATGAGGATGACATGCTCAAAACAGCCCAGGATATGCTCTCTTCAGTATGGATTCTACTCTATACGTTTATTAAAGCTTCTTTACTGATCTAGCCCTTGGGTAGAGCAAGAGGCGTCGGGCAGCCAAACGCAAGAACCTTGAAGAAGAGTATACTTCGCATACCAAGGATGTTGCAGCCAGGATCAACTCTTTGTTCGAGACTAGGAAATATCGAGTGTAAGTTGTTCTATTTATTGTTCTCATTCTCGCGTGTCAAGCTTCAAGTGAGATTGTTTTTTCTTGGAAACTTTGCTATAGTAACGCATACTTCCATCTGGGTGCTTTTGGAGCTGGCTCGAGTTTCTGTGCACAATGTTATTTGTATAAATGATGTACGTCTCTGGATGCGCCTTGAGAACGTTTAAAAACTTCCTGCGAATTGGTAGAGCATTTTGACGATATGTCTGGTGGTACTTGTTTTCACACTCACGCAACTCCACAGGGCTAAAATCCAGAAGGCCCAATGGGACAGGCTTGATGCTCTAAATAGGAAGAGGTCGGCTCTCGAATCTCTCATTCTGGCCAGTATGAGATCCATTGAGCAGCACACTATCAATATCTGCAGCGAATTATCCGCCATGTTCGAGGGTCGTATCGAAGAACTTCAGGAGGGTCCAGTTCCACAGAAATCTTAAGAAACTACTTACCGTCTGGAAGTTCAAGTTCGTCAACCCTTCTATTATCGATCTATTAAGTCCTGACGCTCTACTAATCGACCACACAGGGAGACACCAGGGAGACACTGAAATATTGCTATACACCTTTGCTGTACACTTACCCTCTAGCACACTTATCAAGGAACTATTTACAGGCGTTACGATAAGGGTTTGTCAGGGGCTTGTTTTGCCGGTCATTAGCACGTAAAATACATACCTATATACACTTGCATCGCGCTTCCTACTATCCACACACAATGCCAGGTGAACTATCTAAACACATTCTGGCATTATCCACCCTATGCACCAGCACCAACGCCGATAATATCCTTTTCATTACAATACATCAGAATCCCCTTTCGGGTCTCCACCAGCCGGCCAACTGTGCTAATTCGCCAATCCATTCCCGAACGGTGTCAACGACGACCTTGATCATACCCTGCCGCTTATTATTGACGCCCGGAGCGCCGGGGGTAGTTGGCTCCTCGCTGCCCATTGTAGGTAAAACGTTATCGCCCGCAGAAAGTGACACGAAGAGCGAGAACGGCACCAGCCACACACAAATCCCGAAATAGGAGGCGATCTCAGTAAAGGTCGGGACATCAGGTTTATCATAAATGGATGTCATGGGCGCGACAGCGGCGGTGGAGAAATGCGAGAACCAGACATAGTGGTTGAAGAGAACGAGAACTAGAGATGTTGGGTCAGTTGGAAGGCTCCTATACAGCAGAGACCGGGCGTTCACATACCACATGAGATTATGAACAGAGGATCACTGAGCTTCACGACAGGAAAGCGCCGCATGTTTCCCAGATATACCACATGTGACACGATGCTGAGGAGGGAGAGCGTGAATGGCAGGCCATCGATGATGCATAGAAGGATCTGGAGACCGATAACGAGGTATATGAGGCGCGTAAGAAGGCGCTTTGCAATGACCGTGTGTTCTTCGACGAGTTCAGATAAGTAGTAGAGTCCAGAGGCTTTAGAATCCTTTGTTAGTAAGAGATCGTGTGCTCTTTTGAGCGTGAACGTACCTATGGCGAGGGTGAGGAAACCAAAGCCAAGGGCCATGCCCATGTACCCTATGAGAGGGAGAATCCACATGGCGACCAAGTATTTTTCGTTATGAGACTTGCATGCTGTGTTTAAACTGGATCGATTGGGTTATTCGCTGCTGCGTCTTGTTTATCTTTCGCGGGAGGCGTATTGCGGGGTGAAATAGACGGGTGGATGCTGTCGCCGCCAGAACAAGGTGTTCTCATCCCCAGATCCCCGGCAAAACCTCGGCTCGGCACAGAAAAATTCCCATGACGATTTGCGACGAAATGCCCTTCCACGAAAATTCAGCGATTTCAATTCTTGAAACCGTTCAGAGAAGTATTTCGCGCAAAGAGACCTGCCGGGTCCCAGGAAATATTTAAAAGGAAGCCAGCTGGTAGTTTATGAAGTAATTTGGACCTTTCCTTTTCTGCTTCGGCAGAACTACTTTACAGCCATGTCTCGCCCAGAAGATACTCTGTAATTCTCCCCTCAACCCCTCCATGCGACAAGAGACTGACAAGTTACCTACAGCCCCCCCGATCTCCACTACAATGATGCCGAAGCCAAGAAATACACCACATCCTCCCGAATCCAAAACATCCAGGCGTCCATGACGCACCGCGCTCTGGAACTCCTCGACCTTGACCGCCCCTCCATGATCCTCGACGTGGGCTGCGGCTCTGGTCTCTCCGGCGAGATCCTCTCCTCTGTCGACCCATCCGAAGGCGGCCCTCACATATGGGTCGGGATGGACATCTCCGCTTCCATGTTAGACGTGGCGCTGCAGCGAGATGTGGAGGGCGATCTGATGCTGGCCGATATTGGACAGGGGGTCCCGTTCCGCGCCGGTAGTTTCGATGCCGCCATCTCGATCAGTGCGATCCAGTGGCTGTGCAATGCTGAAAGTAGCGAGGTTTCGTCGACGGGTAGGCTGTCGAGGTTCTTTAATGGCTTGTATGCGAGCCTGAAGAGAGGTGGAAGAGCAGTTTGCCAGTTCTATCCGAAGAATGATCAGCAGAGGACTATGATAAGCGGTGCTGCTATCAAGGCTGGTTTCGGAGCAGGTATCTTGGAGGATGATCCAGGAACGAAGAACCATAAGCTTTATTTGGTGTTGACTGTTGGCGGATCAGAGGCTGAAGGGAATGGAGGTGATATTACGGGAGTGGTCAAGGGAATGGAGGGTGTTGATGTCTTGGATGCGCGAAGGAAGCATCGAGAAAAGGGAAGAAAGGAACTGAAGAAGGGAAGCAAAGCGTGGATCTTGAGCAAGAAGGAGCAGA
The DNA here is from genome assembly GCF_003019875.1 of Amorphotheca resinae ATCC 22711. NCBI lineage: Eukaryota > Fungi > Ascomycota > Leotiomycetes > Helotiales > Amorphothecaceae > Amorphotheca > Amorphotheca resinae. The sequence continues at coordinate 1,839,354 of NW_020194471.1, forward strand.
TGGAAAGGAAGGGCAAGGTGGTGAAGAACAGCTCGAAGTACACGGGGAGAAAGAGACACATCGCTTTCTAGAGAGCTGATGGATTGCATTGCATGGCGTTCGGGTACAGGATGATATCAAAAGGGGCTCCAGTGATGCCCCATCCATGAGTCTTGATTTCTTGATTTGTTCTGTTGCTGCTAGATTGTACTGGCGTCTTGGCCTGGTGGATGCTTCTGTGAGTAGACTAGGTATACAAAACAATTGATCCGACAGCCAACTCTCTTCCCCAAGTAGCTCGTCCGGCAATCAATAAAGCGCGAGGGTAAAGTGCGAGGTTGAACGAGATGTGTGTTTTGGTAGGCAGCGCACAGCGAACTGAGGTTGAATAGGGGTAATCACGTGCACCCTGGGCGCCCCCCTTTCACCAAAAAGACATAAAACCCACCCAGGAGGTGTATATACATGCTCTATTGCTAACTCTCAGTTTTCATAGCCACAGAAGCTATCACCCCGAATTCCAAGTGCCTTGGTTGAATCCTTACCACCCACGTACCTTACTTTACCTCATTCAAGAGCCTCACGAATTCCAATTCTGCTGCCCACTATTGGTTGCTTAACAAGCTTTTTTATTGACTACCTGCATCTGTGACCACCTTAAAGACATCTGAGCCTACTCCTCCCATAGGAGATCACGGGCTACATCCATTTCCCGTGCATGCTTGCTACTCCACCAACAACCGATTGCTGTTCCAGAACACCCTCGAAAGAGGAATGGAAGAAGCTTAATCAGAAGTAAAAAACATGCCTGTTATCCATTCGCCATCCACCGGGGTTTTTGCTTTTTTTTTTTTTTTTTGCTTTTTCCTTTTATTCTTTTTTTGTGAGTTTTCTGAGTGAAAATAAAAAACAACAACCATCAGAATCATGAGAAGAAAAACATGCCATCAACCATAGACTTTTTTTTTTTTTTTGCTTTTTTCCTTTTTTTGAAATCGACCTCTAGAGACATAGAAAAGAGAAACAGAAACAGAGAAAACAGAAGAAACTCAAAAGCGAAATACCCTTTGCATGCCATCCTCCGCCATTGACCAAATGCTGTTTTATTCCGCAAGGGAAAAAGAGAAAGACGCAGGTAAAGTCGAATCATAAACGTCGACGGGATGACAAGGCATAAGGCCATGTACATCCAAAGAAGCGAAAAGATTCCAAATCAGAACCCCCAAGCTAAAGCTCGAGAATGTAATATCAAGCAGACATGCTATCCATTACCGACTGATTGGAGAACTGCAATATGATTGCAATATGAAGCGAGTATGAAACTGGATGTAGGATCAAGTTACTCGCAACTTAGTCCATGGGGGTATCTAGGCCCACGAAGACAACTTCATCAGAAGATGAGGTTTCGTTGGGCTGGCTAACGACACGGCTCAAGCCACATCTCTCGCACGTGTCTCGCTCTGGGGAAGGACCGGAGAGCCAGGCGTTAGAGCTGACGTGACCACATCCCATACACGGTCCATGCATCACGAGGTGAAATTGACCAGAAGCAGGAGCGGCCGGCGAGTAGAGTGATCCCGACTCGGAGCTGTCATTGTCTGACAGAGGTTCAACGGCTGCGATGAGCTGAGCAGGAGTTGCAGGGATGTTGTATTCCGCGTAACGGGCAATCGATGCGGAGGAGAGCGTATCTGAGTCCGAGTTGCCACCATCTGACATGTCTTCATCGGCTGCCACGGACTGAGCATCAGGTGAAGCTGGCTGCGTATGGCCGGCAATCGATGAGAGGGGGCTCCAACCTGGCTCCGAACCGTCAACTTGTGATGCTTCAAGGGCTGCGATAAGCCGAGCACGAAACTCAGGAGCATCGTATTGGAAATGGCCGGCAATCAACGAGGAGTGCGAACCCGATCCCGAGCGGTCACCATCTGAAATAGCCAAACCAGGGGCAACTCTAGGACTCTCATCAGGGGTGACATAGCGAGAGCGCGAACTTGACTCAGAGCTAGCATCACTGAGAATCAGATCAGGCGAGGCGATCGGGTCATGGTCGGAGGTAGGAGATGGAGAGCGCGAAAACAACTGTGAGAAGTCGATATCCGGAAACTCTTCTTCGTTCGGTCCGACCATATCGTATCCTCTGGCAATGAGTGAGCTGGTGCTCGCACGCGAACCCGGCTCCGAGATATCATCTTCCATGGAAGTCGAGACAGGTGCAGCGGTGTGCTCATGGCCGGAAGTGAGCGTGGATGAGTGGAAACCCGGCTCCCAGTTAGGAGCATCTGGGAAAGCCACCTCACTGAGTATCGATAGCATGCGTCTTTCAGAAACAAGAGATGAGGATACCGAACCCGAGCAATCACTGGCTGAGTCGGGAAAATCATCCATGTCGCTCAGGTCATCCTGCGCAATCACTGATGAAGCGCGTGAGGGATCCTCGGCGGAGAGGATGGCGAGATGGTAGGCCTCGGAAGAGATACTGGACGAGACAGAACCCATATGATAGCGGTCACTGTCCAAGGGAGCGAATTCGTGCATCTCGTGTTGATCATGATGAGCAATATATGAGAAGGTGCGCGAAGGCGAGGTAGGATTCTCAAAATGAGCCAACGCAGATGCAGTGAGCTGAGTACGGGGTCCAATGACAGAGTAGCTCGAAACAGGCACTTGTATACCATTGTCTTCGAGTTCAGAACTGATGGCGATGATATCAGCACGGCTCGTAGTGGGAAATGCAGGCACGAGAGACGGCTCCTCGTTGCGAACATCAGAGAGCTCGAATTGGCTAATGCCAGCAGTGCGATCGTCGGATGCAGGGTGTCTTAGTAGGGTACGACCCTTAGGACGAGCAGCAAGCGCAGGCAACTGTGCACGATGATCCTCTGAGAGAGCAACAGCTGCAGTGTCGACATAGACATAGCCGGCAGCGGGCGAGGAAGGGGGCGAGCCGGAAGATGATGAGCAAGGGGACACAGACTTTAGATCTGGATTATCAGCGTTGGTACGGTAATTGTAATCAGCGCCTAGATCTGGCGACGGAGAACGCGAAGGAGTGAAAGCACAGGAGGAGGTCCAGTTGGTGTATTCCTCTTTGCCAGCTTTGTAATTGAGTGGGATCTTTCGGTATTGTACGACGATTTTGCTCCTGTCTATACTCATGCACAGTTAGTAACCAAGGAAGCAGCTTGGAACGATGAGAGTGAGCTTGCCGTTGTCATCTGGGAACTCGAATCGGGCCAGCTCGAGATAGTTACCGGCTGACACAATCCTCAGCTGATCTCCGCAAACCTTAACTACGCGCTCCACGGATCGTTCATAAGCTATGGAATGTAATCAGTTATCTGGGCTTTCGTAGGCAATGATCTTTAGGATTACTTACTGTATTCTTTTTGAAGCCGCTCAATCTCAGCAAGAACATCGACAGAGGTATCGTTGAGCATCGGATAATGCGCCCGGAGGCGCTCCTGGTTTCTGTTGTAAGCTTCAGTGTATTCATTCTGCTTTTGCAATGCGAGATCGCGGGCTTCCATTAGATCTAGGGTTAGCTTGATCTTCATGCCATGGACTGTCTTTCTGGAGCGATCCTGCTGCTCAGCGTCCTCGGACTCGATCTGACCCTGCATGTCCAGGTCCGTCGAACCCGACATGTTGACAGGCGGGGGGGCTTCAAAGGTGGTGTGTAGTGCAAGTGATTAGGAGGTAAAGGAGCTCTTAGGCAAGATGTGTGGATGTATGTGTTTGTTGTGGATTGTTGAAAGAGAGACGGCGAAGGTGGGTTGTTGTTCTAAGAGACTGTTGTCGGGTTAAACAGATCTCAACGTGTGTTGGTAAAAATCTATGGTTCCGGAATCTTCTCGAGAACTAGGTTGCGGAACCTCTTTCGTGGCATCTTTATGCTTGATGACATCGTCGGTATGGATATTGAATCTGAATGACTAGAACCTCAGCCCTCTTCTTATTTCCTGCAACTTCTTTGACTACGGGAGGTCTGATTTCAACAACTTGTCACTCAGTCCTGCCTGATGCAACATCCCACAACAACTTCATATCCAACAGACTTGGTCTCAAGGTCCATTAGACTCTCCTCAACGATAAGCGCTTTGAGCAGGTCCCGCCTTAAGAGATCCGTCGCTTCTTCTTTGAAGCACGAAGATCGAGGATACAGCACTGAATGACCACAAAGGAACTTCAAGCAGCAAAGTCTTGAAGAAGGATGTGAGATTGACGCGTACCCTATTCAAGAACGATCTTCACCTAGTGGTATCTGCAATAGAAGTTCTACCTTACTGACAGAGAAATTGCAGTCACAATGACATCTGAGGCATTTATCAATGAAGTAATAGGATAGCTCAGGGCCGACGATGCAAGAAGAATGGTAAAGAAAGTCTTGGCCAACCACAAGCACGAGCTGCGGTCCTTGCCTCAAAACAGTCTAAAAGAACTCGAGGTGGAGATCCAGGCCTGGTTTCACGGCAGCACATCTAACTTAACGTTGGCCAGTCTTCATGCAGGCAAGAAGATTTAACGCTGCATTACCTGAGATCAACGGGGCACTAATACCAATGTGATGTCAGAAAACGCGGATAGAATACACAAGATCGAGAGGTGCCTTCTGAATATCAGAATCGACAGTTGCATGATTGGTTTATCATGGGGGTAGCAGTGCACATCAGCAACTGGGTGGTAAGCAATCCTTACTGCCTAATAATGTGGACATGCTAACAGAATTCAGGGCCTGCTATAATGGATGTCCATTGACTGAATGGGGTACCAGCTCAGATAGTAGGGTTCAGTGGTAAGGTTTTGTATTTCCCCATCATCTGGACAGCCCCTGACGTCTTTACAGAGCATGTCGCACCAAGTTCCTACAGGCTAGGCCAGATATTCGTTGAAAGGGCAAGCTTGAACAGCATAGCATTCGTACGATCCAAAACTTCGAACATACTAACAGGCTCATAGGGGGCGTTCAGGGTGCTATGATCGATGGGAGACTATTTCCCATGAGTCCCGCGAAGGAAGTCAATAAGATTGCAGCATCTACTATCAGCCAACACCGTGTTGAAGGGGGACTTCAAACAGCATATTTATGTTCACTGAACGTGCTGAGAACTATGTCGTAGGGCGAAAGAGAAAGCCCATAACCGAGTCTGTTAACGCAATCTGGCCACGCAACTTTGACCAGGCACGACTTGCGCCGAACGGAACCATCGGATTTTAAATTCCGCTTCAAACGTCGACCATTAGGTAAGACAACACCGGGGTGCAATGGATCAACAGCAATATGGAATCAAGCGAGAAGGGGGTAAACATTAAAAGCTCACAAAGCTTGGAACTCAAGGGGAAGCGGTACTGAAGGGAGAGAACGCCTTTGCAGAAAATGCAGTTTATGGAAGCACTGGCATCCCAGAACGCCCTGCAAAGCGAGGCAGATATCAGATTCTGAGGGAGGAGCCTGGACATATTTGGATTCATCCGGCACAGCATGCAAATATCGTTCAGGACACACCACAGTTTGCTGGTAACACGAATTTCCCTCTGCCGATGGGCACCTAAGGATTTTCTGGACATCTCTTACCGACTGTGTATCCACGTTTTGAGTGCACTTACACACTGCTGGTAATCATCTTGTTATATTATTGGCACTTGACACGATGCGCAAATCACTGGACTTCAAAAGTGTCCACAAATGCATACTAAAGTACAACCACCACAGCCACTTCTATCTGTTCTTTATACAATCTGCTGCAGGCCTCTATAGCGCCGACTCCATCTTGTCCAGAATCGCCCTCGTGAACTCGTGCGTGGAGCTGTTTCCTCCCATATCGCGAGTTCGCACAGCTCTATACGGTCATTAGCATGGGGTACGGACTAGAAGGTATGGGGAAAATGGATAAACGCTTACCCTTCGGCAATAACGTCGTAGACAGCCTTAGAGATACGGTTGGCATGCTCGTCAAGACCAAGGTGTCTCAAAAGCATGGATCCAGAGAGAAGCATAGCAGTTGGGTTGGCTTGGTCCTTGCCCTTGATATCCAGACCAACGTGACGGCATCCAGGCTCAAAGACGGCCACATCACGGCCCATGTTGCACCCTGGCACAAGTCCGGGTCCACCAACAAGAGCAGCTCCAACGTTGGACAGGATTCCTCCGTACAAGTTAGGCATGACCATGACATCGAATTGCTGTGGTCGTGAGACACACTGCATGGAAGCGTTATCCACAATCATGTCGTTGGTCTCGAGAGTTGGGTATTCCTTGGCCACAGCGTTGAAGGTGTTGCGGAACAGACCATCTGCCAGCTTCATGATGTTGGCCTTGTGGATGCAGGTGACCTTCTTGCGGTTGTTTGCCAGGGCGAAGCTGAAGGCGAATTTCGCAATGCGCTCAGACTTGGCGCGGGTGATGATCTTGAGGGATTCGACGACGCCTGACACAGATTGGTGCTCGAGGCCGGAGTATTCTCCTTCTGTGTTCTCACGGATAATGCAGAGGTCGACATTGTCGTGGCGGGTCTTGTAGCCAGGGATGTTCTTGATAAGGACAATGGAGGCGTAGATGTCGAGCTCCTGTCGCAGCGCAACGTTGAAAGATTGGTGGCCGGATCGGTCGACCGGAGTGTGCAAGATACCCTTGAGGCCGAGCTTGTTCCTCTTCAAAGACGCAATCGACTCGCGGAATAGCTCTTCTGAGTGCTTGTCACCAGTCTCAACTCCCGACACATCAACTTGCTCCCATTCGATTGGCACATTGTCGGCTTTGAAGATGGTCTTCACTGATTCCGCAACCTCGGCACCAATACCATCACCTGGAATCAGTGTAACTGTGTACTTTCCGCCGTACTTGGTTGGCTTAAAGATATCCTGCACAGCACAATTTCATTCTGGGTCAGCGTTGCTATCATATAAAGATCTAGGACAGGCAGGGTATCCTTCGGGAGGTACATACGGATTGGACGGTAGCAAAGGTCCGCGAGGGCGCTTGGACGGATCGCAGAAGGCTCTGATAAGGAGCGACGGTTAGCAACTTGTGCAGACTGCTGGAGATTCAGGAGAGTAGGATCTGTACCTGCGCCGATCTTACTGAGCTGCGCATCAACATATTGGAGTTTGGAGGGGAAGTCGGGGGGTGAGATGAGGATCACTTCAGAGCGGGAAGTCTGGGAGAGATAAAGCAAAACGCGGTTGTCCCTTCAAACTGGCCTAAGCCCGGTGGGGGATGGCGCGGATCGGTTGTGTGCCGGCATGTCAGGTGACCAGACCGAGACGCCGATCGCCAGGCACGTTCAACTTAGATGTCTGGTTTTACTGCTCTCAGTATTCACAGACAACGACATCAGAGTCGTCAACTTTGTCTGTTCAACCAATTTGCAGAGAGGGCTCTTCCTGGGTATTGACACAAGAGTCAGTGTTCTGGAGCCAGTGGCTTGCCTGAAAGTTCTTTGGCACTCGCTGTCTATATATACGGCGGCCTGAACAAGCCGTTCTATATACGGTGTAGTAGTGCCGGATGCTGCCGCACTTCCTGACAGGTGTCTCTCATGTTTAATAACAAGAAGCGATATTGGCAAGACGCTGAAGTCAGCTCTGTATGGCATACCGGATACCTTTCGACACAGGGAATTATAGTTGTTTTTCCCTTGGTCCTCTTAACCGCGGCTTGACAACCCAGGTCAGATGCAATGCGCGGTCCTTGCATTGCAGACCCTGATGCACATGAGGTTGCCATGTCCCCGGCTTAAGGAAGCACCTGAGAACTTCAATATATTCAAGAGGAAATGATTGTCTTTCCTTAGCCTGGTCAAGATTTGGTCTTCAATCGTATACATGTGAGCCCCTCACCCACAAGAATGTTCCTCTAGAGCCCGGATCCATTAGCCTTGCGGTGGCTGTAGTAAGAAGGATGATCACTATTATCGAATGCAAGGGAGATATGATCAGCCAGACATAGGGGGATTGACTTGGTAAATGCGCGCCCTACAGCACCACAGAGCTTATCTCGACGCCCGACTCGGTCGGCTCGGAATTGAATCCCGAGCTGAGTGCAATGCTTAGCATGAGATCAAGAAATCCCCGCACTCCCAGGATCCCGGTAGCTTCACTATCTCTTCCTTGTGTCTCTCTACAATACCTACCTATTAGCCATGGGTGTTGAACATCCCTTGTTAGAATGATGGTGGTCGGGACTCGGGCGATACGCTCGCTTGATCAATCATCGATGCGCGATCTCGAGGGGTTCAAAGGATCTCGCTTAAATTTCCGCATATCGACTTGAATAGAAAAGGGGTCTGAATAGGATCGGGAAACTTCTTGGATGGTCTGAATGATTTGGATTCATTGAATTCTTCTCAGCCGCCACAACAACAACGATAGCCCGTCTAATATTGCATATTTTATCTTTATTTGTGTTTGCCACAATGCAGGTACTTCTTTCAATTTTCATGCGGTTGGTCATGTTGAGGAGAGAGGCGTTCTAGTATATCTGGTGGTATGTGATCCTATGTCCAACATACCATCTGGCCAACGCCAACAACATATCTCCCTTGGTTCATCAAGATTTGAAGCGCGGGGTAAGCTAGTTGGCTCCCGCTTTCGCCCTGTTCAGCTCGCTCAATGCCAAGCACTCGAAAACATACCGCCCCTGCTTTGATCTGAACGGGGCCTTTCATACGGATTCGATATGGCTTCCACAGCCAAAAGGCCTTTGCTCGCATCCGAGTCAGTAGCTGAAATGTGTCGCGGCCTCCCTTTGTAGTTGAGTGTCTAGATCTCTCCTATTCGGGTGCTCAATAGGAAGCAAGGTCCCTATTGAGAGCCTCTCGAAGTTCCTGAGCATGTTCAACCACCCAGTGCTACTATTGTGAACAAGCTACAGTAATTAGCATAAAAGGTTGTCCATTTCTCCTCCCCCATCCTTCCTCTCCCCATCGCAACTCAGACAATCGATATCACACACGCGGGCATACTACATCCAAGTCGCCTACACACTTACAAAACCAACCAAGTCAACTACTCCACTATCTCCACCATGAGACTTACCAACGCCCTCTGTGTGATTATCCTGGCCGCCACTGCCAGCGCGGTTGCCATTCCCGAGCCTCTTGCTCTCCCTCTCCCAGAGGCATACGCTGAGGCGAAATGCGGCGAGTTTGGAGAATGTGGCCGAGTCAAGCGAGCCGCCGAGGCGTTTGCTGAAGCCTTCGCCGAGCCTTCTGCAGAACCAGAGGACTCCATTGTCATGGCACGATGCAACCTTGTCGGAGGTGCATGCTACGAAGCCAAGCGCCTTGCTCGTGACCTCGCGAGCGTGCTCGCCCATACCCGTGACGAAGGCTCTGCATTCGTCGCCCGTCTCGCTCTTGAAGACGAAGAAAGTAAGTTTCCTCGCCCATCTCAAGAAAATGACTAGCTAACCTCCTCTCAGCCTCTGACCTTAAGGCACGCGAGGCCGAAGCCAAGTGCGGGAAGGTCGGACAACCCTGCGGAAAGATAAAGCGTGTCGCAGAGCCTGAGGCCAAGTGCGGAAAGGTCGGACAACCCTGCGGAAAGGCCAAGCGTATCGCAGACCCAGAGGCCGAGGCCAAGTGCGGCAAGGTTGGACAACCATGTGGCAAGCTTCGACGCGCAGCTGAGGCCATTGCTGAGGCAATTGCAGAGCCAGAATGCGGCAAGGTCGGACAACCCTGTGGAAAGGCAAAGCGTGAGGCGGATGCCCTGGCTGAGGCTGAGGCCGTGTGCGGCAAAGTTGGACAGCCATGCGGAAAGGCAAAGCGTGATGCTTTGGCTGCTGCCATTGCTGAAGCCGACGCGAAGTGTGGTAAGGTTGGACAGCCCTGTGGCAAGGCCAAGCGTGACGCACACGCCATCGCCTCCGCTGTCAGCACTGTTCTCGAACAGCTATAAACAGCCTGCCTCCTCGACCAACGTCATCGCCCACGGTGGTTCCTCTCCTGTCCCGCTGTCCCGCATTCAATTTTTCTGGTCAGTTTTTCTTAATGTTGCTTCTGGGATAGCACCAGAATCTGCTTCAGTATATTACGCCTTCGCTTCTAAACGTACTCACATTACATTTGATGGCGGTCTCCCCAGAGACTGCTTGTTGGGACTACCTGTAATCAGATAGACTCTAAAGTCTTTCTTTCATCTGCTGGATCTGCGAGATCAGGAAAGCCTCCTGGCTTTGCAATACATATCAATTGATCCAAGCTTTGAATTTGCCTCCCATTGACAGTGATTTGACTTGGGATATTTACTGTGATATCAATCTCCATCATTGACCGTGTCTGAACACCACATGCTTAACCATATTATTCAATTTGTGCAAAAAAGAAAAAAAATTGGTACGATTGTGAACTAACTGCAACTGAATAGAGTAAAGAACCTGTCCGTACTCCTGAAAACCAACGCAGAAAATCCACGTGAAAAAGAAGACCGGGACTAGCCAGATCTTGATTTGCGATAATTATCCCTCCTTCCGTCCTTCTCTTCATAAAGAAGCCGATTGAGAAATCAATGCCGGCTTACTCTTCTTCGCTGCCTTGATATTCGAGACCCATTATCTATCCATCTTTAAAACCATCGCTATGCGTTAAAAAAATGGAAAAATGAAAATTGAAAACATCCTTTTTCAATAAGAAACCCCAAACACCCAAAAGCAACTCGCATATTCGGCATATCCGAGAAAGAAGCCCTCAGGTAGGATACCAGGCGCCATTCCTCGCTCAACTCAGCACCTTCCCAAACTTCTCCACCGGCGTTGCTGATGGCGTGGGGGTGGTCTGGTCTCTGCGGCCGTGGAGTTGGAGGTGATTTCTGCGGCTTATCCCGTCTTCGCTGCGCGCAGCTTGCGCATTTAAAATATAGACATTGTGGCAGTCGGGTCTGGGCGATGTAGATAGACATCGCGGGAGTTGCTCTAGGCTGTTGTTCGGGAGTTCGGTGTTGCGTAGCGATCTTCTCGGTCACGGTAGTCTAATAAAAGCAGCTATGATGCTTTGATCGGTTTTGTCCAGATGATGGACAGGACCCGATTTCTCCGCTCTTTTCGCCCGCCGACATGTTTCCTGTCAAACAAAGGGATTTCGGCATTGTTGCATAGCAAGGCGATTAATTACCCTGCCCGTTGGTGTCAACGCAGACAGCCCGTGCTGCTTCATTCGCGCATACACAACGACCATTTGAGAGCGAAGTTGCCAGGTCAAAGTTGTCTGGCCCTCTGTCGTACCGACACTCCCGTGTTCAATACGGCTACTATAGCTCTCCCGCCGAGTATAACATTCGCTGGAAAATCATGTACCTTGCTGCATCTCTCTCCTAAGCTTCCTCACAGTAGGTAGATTCAACCACAGCCACTGGTAGTAAACGAAGCATAAGCCACGAGTTTTTGTGAAAGCAGTGCGATCCGAAGGATTAGCAGGAAGGGGAGAGAGAGAGAGCGATGGAGAGAGATATCTTGGGTCTTGCACACTAGGTCTCGACCGAGGGGAGCATGGTGCGCCAGGAATCTCGGATAACAGCGCGGAACTGGGATGCGTAATCGAGGGCCTCTCGCGAAGGCGGATGTAAGGTGGTCAGCTCGGGGCTGTGGATGAGTAGGGCGTCGGGCTCGGTCCAGTTGTGTTGCAGCGCGTAGGCTTGAATTTCGTTCATCCAGAGCTTGATGCGGTTTCCATGGAGGGCTAGGTAGGTAGTCGTAGACACGTGTGCAGGGATCGGGAGAGAGGAGCGTCCCGTAGCATTGGATACAGCCTGAGCGGAATAGGGAGCGGATTAGGGATTTGGAGATCCCTGAGTAGGTGAAGTCGGGGAATCGGGCGGCGAATTCGAAGGCTTCTGCAGGAGATGGGCACTTGGCTAGTAATATGCGGTTCATTGTGCGAGAGTCAATGGTGGGACCGGTCCTTGGGTCTGATTTGAGTTTGTCTCCTTCCTCAACCCGTGCTCTCTCCCATGAATGGAAAGCGTGGAGAGTCTTCTTGGTGAATTATTCTAGTCCAGGGACGGGCTTCTTCCAGATAAACTGGTGCGGTGTAGCCTTGCTCTCCTCTGTCTCAAAGAGGTCGTATTTGGAACACTCTTGCTCAATCTGGGACTCACTAGCAAAGACACAGCTCCGGACCTGACAGTTGAGAAAACTAGCCGCTATCACATGGTCAGTATATCATTTGCATCTAGATGCTTAGAGAGGAACCCCACTAGTATGGAGTAGAGATCTCAAGAACGATCCATGTGACACGACGAGAAGCTCCACATCTTTCCCACCGGTTGTTGAACTTCCGCTTTGTCGTAAGCGTTGTAGTCAGGACGACCGGAGCAAGAGCTTGTAGATAAATAGGGCATCAAGAAAGGCGAGGTAAGGTGCTGATGTCGATCGTGCTCTTGTACCTAGGCTCTGAGCATCACGAAACTCCATGTTGCAGAAGTCACATCGCGCCGCCATCTTGCCAATGGGGAAAGTGCAAGTATTGGCTCTAGAACGAGACACTTCGTAAGACTTTCACTGTAGTTGTTGATCTAAAGGATCGCGAAAGTGTAGGTAGATCGAAAGACTAGATAGATCGCGAAGGTGATAGACAGAATCAAAACAAACGAGTGAATCGCGAAGACGATAGACGAGAGAGCCTAGCCATGAGAGGGCTGCTTACAATCTAACTCACTTCAAGTTTGAAGAAGCTAGGTATGTAGAAGTAGCATTTGAGATATATATAGTAGTCATTTATCAGACTTCATTAAAAAATCAAGTTCAACACAGACAATAGGTCGTTCACGTAGAGGCAATTGACCAAACAACCAGACCTGTGCTGTGAATTGACTTACTTCTGGGGACTGACCTAGAACTGTGAACTAACCTAGTTCTGTGAATTGATTTAGTTCTGTGAACTGACTTGGTTCTAGGAACTGATCTAGAATTGTAGACTGACGTACACTGTGAACTGACCCAGTTCTGGGTGCCGTCCTCCTTCTGTACATTGATCTCGTTCTATAAATTGACTTAGGACTGTGGACTGACCTGGTTCTAGAAATTGACCTGTCCCTGGGAACTAAGTTAGCTTCTAGAAACTGACCTGATTATGCGTATTAGCCTAGGACTGTATACTGACCCATTGCTGTGTACTGATCTGGTTCTGTTGACTAACATGGCACTTTCTACTGACCCAGTACTGTGAACTGACCTGGTTCTGTGAAGTAACCCACTACCGTGAACTGACCTTGTACTATATACTAAGAAAACAGAAATTGCACAAATCCCCAATCTATAATTGGCCACTTGACCCCTGATTTAAACACACAAGAGGGAGGAAATAGGAGAAGTTATAGGAATCTCTCGTGTCATTTGCTTCCAAACGCCCCTTTCATTGAGTAGTAAAAAGGCATGAAATCTGGTGTTGATACAGGGTGATTTTCACACATACGCGCCTATTCCTCCATCTTGTCTCCATCAGCTGGCTTATCTTCTTCTTTTGTTTCTTCCTCATCCTCATCTCCCTCTAATTCCTTCTTTGCTAACCTTTCAGCCTCCTCAAGGATATCTTTTGGCACCTCCTCGTGTCTCCCCTTTGTTGGTCCGTCCAGGTTGCTGATCCAGGTCATCTCCAACTCAAACTCCTTATCCTTGTTGTCGGCATGCGCAATATATATAATTTTGGCAGCTTCCTTGACACCATCCTGAAGGCTCAAGTTTCCGGAAGCCAAATCCAATTTCTCTAGCTCGGCCTTCGCACTTTGGCGCCCCTTGCCTGTGGCGGCACCATAGTATCCCCAGTATAATCCACTTGGCTCAATCATATAGAGCGCCGGTCCACCAAACTTCTTGCCCTCAACCTTGCCTCCTGAGCCGATAGATGGGCCACTGCCGACCTCACCATCAACCGGTAGCTCGACCTCGGAATCCCAGCCTGCTACAATCGCGGTGATACCGAAAGGTCTGACGGAAGAGTACAGGGTATAAGCTTGAAGGTATCCGCCCATTCGGCTGGCAAGATCCTTGGTGGTGATAGGGGTTTTGTAGACTTGGCGCCAGCTTGCTGCTTCGTCGCGTGCACGGGAGACAAAATGTCTGCCATCTGGGACGAGACCAGAAGAGACCTAATAATGAATTAGCATACTGTCTATAAGTTTAAAGACTTGGTACGACATACTACACCCATATGTCTATCAATCGTTGCAATACGCTTGTTCGCGCCTGGCTTTAACAGCTTGCTGGTGATGACCTTCTCGACAGCCAACACAACACCATCTTTACATCGAATGCCGATGGAAGTGCCACCGTTCTCAACTGCCTTGACTGCATATTCGACCTGGAAGTTTCGGCCGTCGGGAGAGAAGACGGAATTCGTGAGATCATAGCCCGTACCTATCGACGTCTGCAGGGAAGAAGACCATTGTTAGTACACGTCTGCCCGATATCATGGGCGTCATGGGTCTGTGGAGCTTACCATGATGACTACTGTGTAATGGAGATCTTCGAACGTTCAAGAATGGAGGGTTGAGATGTAGTCGAGAGGCAGGTCGAAGCTCTGGATTACACAGGTACACACGGTCGAGCTCCAACCGCCAGGCAACTTGAAGCCGCGTCTGAGATGAGTGCCTGGTGTGTGGCCTGAGGCTTGAGGCTTACATCTGGCTACGTGGTCACGTGATATGTGATGATCCCCATGACACCTCAGATGACCAACAATCAAGCATTTTGATCTACATGACTTCGACAAAGCAGAGAAGAATGTCTACACGGAAACCTCGACTGGACTCCACAAGCCAACAAGACAATCAAGTTATCCTCTGCGGCAAAGATAACTTCTGTCATAGGTAGGGAAATTCACAAATACCTTAGCTGGAACCCAAGCGGTCAGAGACTCTCTCCCCGTGTCGCCCGATGATTGGGAACTGGCGACGACGGTTCGCTGGTGCGGCGCTAGGCTGCTTCAGGCTCTCATGCATATCGGTCTGATGAGCAAAGATATTTAATCTCCTTCAACCCCTCCTTTCCTTTCACTTTCACTTCCTTTCTTCTTCTCCCTCCCACCTCCTCTACATCCCTACAAATCAACATCTCGACCAGAGGCAGCTCTGCTGAATTGCCATTCCTATACCGAGTAGCTCTCGAGATCTCGCCTTCAGTACCTTTTGTTGCTCCTCTTTGTTCGCTCCCTCCAACCCCGCGGTCGCCTGCCCCACCCCCCCGGTTTCCTGCTTTCCGTTTCTCGCAATACGCGTTCCTCTCTGCAGTACTTTCTACTACCTCAAGTACATACATAGCATAGTGAAATAAAGCAAAAAAAAAAAAGCAGATTATCTTGCCTTTCTGTCCACAAAGTCTGCTCCGCTCCGCTCTCGCCAATTCTTGCACATTCACACGTCTGACTCTAGGGTTGTGCCTTATATACCAGACTTGTTCACTTTCCCGCTCTGCATTTCCCTGGCTTCTTTCTTGAGCAACAAGGCTCTTTTCAAACTCGGTCTTGCATTCCCGAACTACATTTGCAGCAAGGTATGCTGCATATCCTTTGCCCGTTCGGCAGGCTAACAGGTGCAAGGTACCTTAGCAAACGGACCCTTTGAACACGATGGCCACGCAGGAAGAGCTAGCAGCTCTCTTCGCCCGCAACCTTTCCCTTCACAATACATACGTCGCTCCCGTACAAGAGCCTCCAAAGGTCGAAACGCCGATCACGTACTCGATCTCTCAGCATTATCATCACTCCGCACACCTCGCTGCTGAACAGTCTTCGCCCTCAAGATCTGCGTCGGAGCCCCCACAAACTGATCAGCTCACAACAGAGATTATACTGTCTAGACATGGAGTAGATGTTTCTACCCTCTCTCCCTCTCAGGTCGACCTCTTCCGGACAGCGGATTCGGGTCAACAAATGCGGCTGGTCGAGCTTTGGCGAATATGTCCTCCTAATTACGGCGGGCATGCTTTGACAAATGGTACCGTGAACTTTCCCGTCACCAGTTTTGAACAAGAGGAGACCATGGCTAGGCTACGGTATGAGCGCCTGATGCAGGAAGAACATTCGTCCCGAGCCGGTGGAGATCCTCAAGCTCTGGACAGCGAGTCCACCATGAGCGACGAGAGTACGGCTACACCTATCACCCCTATCCAGGGTGGTGATGGACGATGGAACTCAGCAGAACCATATATGGTATCAGGCTACGCACTCCTCGCACAGCGTGAATATGAGCAGTCAGCGGTACCATCGAAGGATGTCTATTCCCATTTCGGCACATCTGTCGGCGGACCGACATATAATCAAGCCACGGACCCTGTTTACAACACCGTTGAAGACATTCACAAATTCCCGAATGTTGGCGGTGACTGGGCACGGCTTCTCGAGCAACGTCAACAGGCGATGGAGAATCAATACGGCTCTTTCACGCAATTCCAGCACAACGCAGGTTTGACGATGGCGGGAGAGGATGAGGAGATGTTGTAAATATCACATCGCATAAGTTGATAGGCATATTACACAGTCCGTAGAGTTTAGTTTGTTTCTGGGATGGAAAGAAAGGGGCTTGTTTTCAGGGCGGAGGATATTTGAGGTTTGACAAGGGCACGGGAATGAATTTGAATGACTGGCAGGCAAGTGGTGTTGGGATGGGGCTCTTTATGCATCTACTCTCTGTTTCATGTCTCCAACTCCTGATTAGGCTGGTGAGGGTTGAGTCCCGGCGTCATGTATAGAGAAGGCGTACGGTACGTACTTCTGACCCCGATATCCCTCCTTTATCCCCTCCGAAACCCCTCTCTCCCCCCACTGTCAAGGTATATCATCACTCTTCCTCTCCTCACCCGAAAATTCGGAACGTCTGAGGTGCGTATCCTCAATCACCCTTCCCCCAATCCCGAGGCGACTCTTACTACTTACTTGAAAGCACAAGCCCAAGGACCCTGGCTTCCACTCCTAACTGGCCAATCTCTGGATCCTGGACTCGGACCCCGTGCTCCCTGTTTCTTGTTATTGTCTCAAGTGTCAGCCAAATAATCAATCAATCACATTATTCATGGGTTTTGAAATTTCGTGGTCAAGTGATCTGTCTCATCGTTCTCGCCGTGCTGTGCTCGTGGCTACTGCTTCAATTCAAATATGTATTCATTGGATATCTACCTACATAAATCATCAGCAAGCAACGCAGGACCCAGTTCCTCTTACTACCAAAAAAGTCACTTCATAATATCAATAAACCCTTAAAACGCCATCCCGTCTCCCCTGTCCTCAGCCCTCTCTCCCTACACCCCAACCGCATGACTGAAAACCTTCTGCGCCAACTGACTCAAAAGTCTCGCTTTATCAGACTGCGGTAGATCCTGCAAGGACAATCAGCATCTACACAATCAAGCCATTCAAAAGAACCCACCTGGAAAACAGCATAAACACTCTTCCCCTTCGCATCCCTAATAGCTCCGAGTCTATTCCCCGCTACGGCACCCGCCAGCATGCCCGGAAAATTGGCGACGATGAAACCCATAGCACCACCGGACAAGCCGCCAACAAGGCTCCAGAACTTCCCCGTCGGCGCGCCCCCACCCTCCGCCATACCCTCCTCTCTCAGCATCTCCTCAAACACATCTCCAAACTGCTCGCTCTCGAACTTCTCCTTCTCCGCATCGCTCTTGGCTTTGAATCCGAAACTCGCCCACGGGAACCCGCCGCTCCCCGCTTCAGCGTCGGGACCTGGTGTCCCCTCGTCGAAGGCTGTCGAGGTCCCGGAGTTATAATAGGCGCGCGCGGCATCGTACTCGCTACGTCGGGTTTTATCAGAGAGCGTATAGTAAGCGTCGTTTATGAGCTGGAATTTCCGGGTGCGTTCAGCCCGTTCTGGGGAGTCGGAGGGGACTCTATCCGGGTGGGTCTTGAGCGCGGCTCTAGGAACTTGGTTAGCTTAGGTTTTTTGAAGGGGGATGAGAGGAGAGCTGGTACTTTTTATAGGCATCGCGGATTTGCTGCTGTGTTGCGGTGGAGGGGATCCCGAGAGCCGCGTCTGGGGAATCATTGTTCAGTATTGAGGTGTTCGCAGGTCAAGTGAGGGAAGGCGGGGCCCGTTATCTAGTCTCGGGGAAACGCACTTACAGTAATCGATAGGGGGTCCTCCACTCATAGCGACTCTTCTTTCCTGTCTGAATATTGAGAAACTGAAAGAGTCAAGAGAGCGACCGTTTGAGGTGTGTGCTTTGGAGAAAAGAGGGCGGATGACGGGCAGGTGATTTGAGATGTAAAGGGTCCAAGATGCAAGAATGCCTGCCCCTCGTTGAAAGGACGTCACCTGTGGCGTAACCCACCTAAACAAGCCACATTTCAGAATTTCCAAGATCAGTTAGCCCCCCTTATCGAAGGGGAGCTATTCCCTAAACAGCTAGGCCGCGTCCGGAAAATTCCAAAAATCACGTGAAACACGCACACACCCCGTATCCGCTTAGCGCTACGCGGGCCGTACGGGGACTGGCGCATTATTAGCGTGTTCCTGGAAGCGAGCCCATCTCTCTCTCTCTCTCCTCACCGCTCTCGGCTTTTTAATTGGAGGGGCTGGTGAATTGTGAAGTTCTGGCCTTCAGCATTTCGCAGTTCTCTCTCCATAGCTTTTTTCCCCGTCTCCCTTACCGGTCTATCAAAGCATTATTTTCTCTCCCATCACTCTCTCTTCCCGATCATCCGTGCACTCTTACTATTCCTCTTTGACCATCTATCTCAATTGCATCGGCTCCTGCTCTCTCTCTCGATTTTAATTAATCTAGAAGAGCTGCTATATCTATCTTATCTGTCGACCTACCTTATCTAGGTGATAGATAGGTAAAAAAAAAAAAAGCAGCCCCGGGAGGAGAAAAATATGGATTGGTTTCAAGGCTCCTCAGAAGTCAGCGGGCATAGTAGCCATCATCGTCGGAAACACCACGACTCCAAGCATGAATCCGCCCGCTCGATTTTCGGCTCCGGCAGCCCTAGACACAATTCCTCACGCTCTTCATTCTTCGGTACGGCTCCCCCTCCCTACCTCCCTCACCCCTCACGATCGCGAATTCGGGGGAACGAAACTAGGTAGCTATGTTGTGATGGAGAGGAGAGAAGAGAAAGGCTGATTGATCGACTAATTGGCGCATTTACAGGATTCAGCACCGGTCGCTCCTCATCCTCTTACTATAAGCGCTCCCCCCGCGATGGGTACCTGCGCAAGCTCTACTCGAAGCTGCGCCGTCTGCTGCGCGATCTGATGTACTACCTGAAGAAGAACCCCGTCAAGGTCTTCATGCTGGTCATCATGCCGCTGTTGACCGGCGGCGCCTTGACGGGCCTGCTGGCCAAGTTCGGTATTAGGATGCCCGCGGGTTTGACCAAGCTGTTTGGGAGTGGTGCGGCTCGTGGCGCTATGGATTTGGGGAGGAGTGGCGCTGCCATGGGTGGCTTGGGAAGCTTGGCTGCTGGTATGGGCGGTGTGGCTGGTCTGGCTAAGATGTTTGTTTGAGCTGTGTTGAGGGAGTTGAAAACTGCGAGGGTTTGAACGGGAAACAAGCGATGTGACGAGGCGTTTGGGGCGTTGGATACCAAATTCGAGACGAACCGAACGGGATCTCGTTCCCTTCTTGGACAGTTATTCTTTGCAAACCTGTAGGAACGAGCAATCGCTGTCGTGGTTCAATTTCATCGCCATATCATGAATAAATGAGCCCAGTGAAATGATCTATTAAAAAACTATTCCCTATCAGTAATGCAAATGCAATTGCGAAGAAATTCCCATCATCTCCCCTTGCCCTTTTTCTTGCTGGCGACAGGTTTCCTAGGAGGATGTCTTTCCTTTTCAACTTCTCGCTCCTCCACAAAAACCTGCACTCCATTGCCCAAATCATCGCTCTGGTCCTCGTCACTACTACTACTGTCAACGTTTGTAGGCTCGTTGCGAACTGAGCCTTTTCCCCTCAATCTCGGATCAGATGCGGAACCCCTGGCTGCAGCAGGGTAGCTTCCGATCGGTGGACTGCGGCGCAATGAGGAGTACGCGACTTCGGTAGGTACAGAGACAATGCGTCGGCCTTGGATGTATTGCTGAGGAATTGGTGGTGGATGGCCGGCGTCGACTTGGTATTCAAAGGGGTCCAGACCGAGAGACTGTGAAGAGGCAGAACCTCGTCTTGAATTAGGTACCCAGTCCTCCTCGTCTGGTAGGAGACGTCTAGAACCACTGCTTGAAGAAGAAGTGGGTCGCGTGCCTTCAGAATAATGACGGGCTTGTCCTGATTGGTATGCGAATTGTGGGGGTGTCGTGCCGTGATGTTTCTGAGATGTCGAGGAGCGCGGTCGAGGAGGCGAGTTGCGACTTGAACTTGCCTGTGGATAGTATCCCAAAGGCGCATATGTGATACCATCTGCCCCAGCAACCAGCATACCCGGTGTTGCTGCTGGTCCTGAAGGACGTGGATCAGGCTCCTCTGACCGTTTGGATTTCCCCTTTTGACGACTTTTGGGCTCCACGACTGGCACCGAGACGAGCTGCCGCTCACTTCGCCGTTTTCGTTCACCCCCGCTGCTGGAACCGCTTCCTTTCTTTTTCTTGCCCTTAGTGCTTGCAGCCGCCTGCATACGTTGCCGTCGTCTCTGCAAAGCTTCCAGCTCCTCTGGATCAAGCTTCACTTGTGATTTTCCCTTTTCCTGGGCGCGGCGAATCCGAGCAAGCGCAGATTGCACAAGCGCCTCCTCCTTGTCCCGAAGAGCAATTTGCAAAGCATTACTATCGTCCTCATCTGACTCCTCTGAATCGGACTCAGACTCAGAAGAATAATCCGTATCATATGTATAACCCTTCCTAGCCCTATATGTAGAGGGCAAATCTACCCCCGTGAAATGAATTGACTCGTTAGTATATCGTTTTTTCTCAAAATTCAGCCCAACGCCTTGTGTATCTGTATCGTCGCTATCAAGCTCTTCAACGCGTGCTCCTTCCCAAGCCGCCCGCTCCCGCTCCCACCTCCTCCGCCTCTTACTCCCCTTCGGCCCCGGTGGTCTTCCCCATAAGGGCACAAATTTGGGAGATCGCGGCCGACCATCTAGACCGCCTCCCCGGAAAAAGCCTCATCGATCGGTTTGTCCATAAACGAGGCATGTCCCAAGATACTCACTCCGCTCGCGCCAATGAGCCAGAGGATTGTTGAGATGGGAGATGCAAAGATACCGAGAGGTACCGAGACGATGAGAAGACCAGTGTAGAGTTGTGACGAAGTAGCGCGGAATACGCCGATATCGAGATCCCTTCCATCCAGCTTGCCGATACCCCACATGCCGCCAACGACGAGCACAATGACGAAGAGGAGAAGAGGGTTTGTGATCAAGCTGTAGATGCTGAGCATAACAAAGACCACGGCATAGTTGCTGGAGAAATGACCGAGGTTGTAGTTCACGCGTGATTGAACTTCGCCGAAATTCGCGGGCTTCGACAGTCTCTTCAGGTCGAGGAACTCGGAGAGAGGCTTGAGGTTGGAGAATCTTGCTGCCAGTGATTGGGATCGTACACCGGCGAACCTATCAGAAAGATTCAAACGCGACGTGAGGAGGTCGAGAGGGATCTGTATGCGAGACATGGCGTCGAGGTGTTTTGGGTCGTGAGGGAAATGCCGAGGCTTGTTTCGAGGAAGTAATGGTTGTCAGATGTTGATCAGGATGGGATCGAGTAGGCAGAAGTGAGTTCTGGCTTGATCAGGTTCAATTGCGTTTGGATGTCTTTGTGGATGATATTTCGAGATCTGTTCAAAAGATAGAAACTTTTTATGTCAGCAGCCGTGATCGTCTAAGGTAAGGCAGGTAGAAAGGAGTCTGGAGGCTGAAGGTAACCGACGATAGTAAAATTAGATAGGAACTAACCTCGTTTCGACTTCTATGAATCCAAGGGCGGCTGTAGTGAGAATACTAAATCTGTCGGGGCAGTGTCTGCGTGAAGGATGCGGTACTGTGAGTGCGTGAATCGTGGTGTCGAAGGTAAAGTGAGAAGAAGGGGTCTTGGAATCTCCCCGGACCAGGACTGCCGACCGAAAGAGGATGGATCAAGGCGTATTTGCGTCTTCAGGGGGTTGCTGGTGCTGTAAGGTAGTCCGTAGATAGTCTGGAGGTAATAAAAGCTGCTATTATTGGGTTTTAACTCGAATCATCAAAAATCTCCCCTGCAACGGGACACCTGGTCGCAAATCGATCTGCTCAGCCGTGCCTGGCTGCCTCAGGATGCAATACCCGTAGCCCTGGAGAGCGAGGCCATCTCTCTCTCCTCCACACAAAGCGAAACGAGGATCAAAGGTTGAGAGAAGAGAAGGTTGTTGTGTGTGCCGCCGGACTCGTCTTTATATAGGTCTCCGCCCGCTCCATCGCTCCTCCAGCCGACCGCCTCGGACATCTCAGCACTCGTGAGTCGTGCAGTTGCTTCGTCAGACAGGCCAGACGCTCAGTGGAGTCCCCCAAGTCAAAAGCATATTGTCCAATTCGCCCGCCGTCTGGCAGTCTTGCAGAGCATTGGGACGCTAAACCGCCTCGGTTCACAACTGCCGCCCGCCGCCATTGAGCAAGTTCGCGCATTCTTCCATTCGAGGCTCGATACGCAATATTAAGACACACGACACATCAGCTCGACGTCTTTACCGTCGACAACCAACAAAAATGAGGCCGTCCCTCTTTACCCTGGCCGTTTTTGCCCTCTTCATTGCTGTCGTTGCAGCTTGGAGCAAAGAAGGTACCTCTCCTCGCCCAACACCTCGCTTTTGCTGCCCAATCTACTGAGACGTGTCGATAGCTAACCCTAAACCACAGATCAAGAAATCTTCCGTCTGCGCGCCGAAGTCGAAGCTTCCGAGGGTCCAGGTGTGACTTTCTACGATTTTCTAGGCATTTCTCGATCTGCCAGTCAAGAAGAGATCAATAAGGCCTACCGTAAGAAATCTCGACTGCTGCATCCTGACAAGGTCAAGCAACAGTTCATCGCCGAGAAATCCACCGGCAAGTCCAAATCGAAAGACGCAAAGAAGAAGCCGGGAGTGCATGTCTCCAAAGGCCCCACGCAATCAGAAATCAAGGCCGCAGCGAAGGAGGCCAGTGATCGATTTGCGCGCTTGGGGATAGTAACCAATATCCTGCGAGGAGAAAACCGCGAACGCTACGATCATTTTCTGAACCATGGTTTCCCCACATGGAAGGGGACTGGGTACTACTATGCGCGATTCCGGCCAGGATTGGGCTCGGTCTTAATTGGGTTGTTCGTTTTCGTCGGTGGCGCTGGGCATTGGCTTGCGCTTTACATGAGCTGGCATAGGCAGCAGGAGTTTGTCCAGAGGTATATCAAGTTCGCGCGCCATGCTGCTTGGGGCGAGAATCTGGGGATTCCGGGATTGGACGGCAATGGGGCCGCCGCTCCCCCAACCAACGCTGATGATGCCGACTTGGTGCAACCGATAAACAGGAGACAGAGACGAATGCAGGAGAAGGATGCAAAGAAGGATAAGTCCAAGGCAAAAGGTGTGAAGTCCGCCAGGGCATCGCCTTCCGCGACACCTCCTGTTGGCAGCACCGGCCCTAGAAAGCGGGTGGTGGCCGAGAATGGAAAGATCTTGGTCGTTGACTCTGTTGGCAACGTCTACCTTGAGCAGGCGGACGAAGAGGGGCAAACCCATGAGTTCTTGCTTGATGTACGTCCCTCCACTGTCTTATCTGAGATTCCGAACTAACCCCCATCAGCCCAACGAGTTTCCTCAGCCCACCATCAAAGACACGGCGCTCTACCGCCTCCCTGTCTGGGCTTACAATCGACTAGTCGGACGCATCCTCAACAAGCAGCAGCCAGACTACGAAGATGAAAAAGATCAAGTGGATGCAGACGAGGTACTCCCCTCCAGCAGCAGCTCCGGAGCTGAAGATTTCGAAGTCCTAGAGAAAGTCAAAACAACAGCGCAAAACGGGAACGGAAAAGCAGCTAGAAAGAGCAAAAAAGGCGGGCGTGGTCGGTAGAACCTTAAAAAAAGCGTGTTTCTGATTTATTACTGTACAATATGGGTTGTGTGGCTTAGACAAAAGAAAAGATAGTGGGATTTCATCGACCTTCTTTACACCGAAGGGAAAAATCCAAATCATACTCGTTTCTTCGCTCGTCCCAGTTATTCAGTGTCATGTATAGAGAGATTCGCAAGTCCCTAGCTCCAGCTCTAATTTCCTCCAACAGTTAATAAATCGCAATCCCGGAGCCGTCCCTCCCCCCTTCTCTCTCCAAACCTCCTATTATTAATATTCACCCAAACATAAGGTATAGAACAAGTCTAGCAGAGCAGACCATATCTCTCCCAAGAAAAAAAATCATAAGAGAGCACTATCCCAGAAACCACCTGTACCTACCACCCAGTCAATCAATCAATCCCTGCACTTCACTCTCTCTCTCTTCTCATAAGTAGAAAATAAAGGGGACATGCAACGGAGCAAATAGGATCCCTGAGCGTGACTAGTAGAGGGAAAGGATACTAAGTTTCAAAATATCTTTATATAGAGTATAGCTACTAGGGACACCCTGTCTCCAGCTTAAACAGAGTTCTGTGGCAGCTAGATTGGAGATACTAAAGTTGAATGGTTGAGAACTATTACTTGAGGCTGAAATTGTGTTTAAAAATTGGCTTGTGAAAGATACTAACTATTGAAGTGCTAGGCTTTTAATGTTACTGTTCCTGACCTTGGACTTGCTAAACTCTAAGCATGTTTAGAGCTTGGAAATTTTTGTAAAAATCAAGATTTTATTTTATGAGAGGTACTGAAATGCCAGCTCCTTCTATCTAAGGCTTTGCAAGCCAATCTTTAGATATAGGACATGTAGCCTTTGCTACCTATTGTGCAAACATGCCCAGAGCCTTTGGTCATATGCTCTTTATTCCTAATAACTTCTAAGAACTCTTTTTTAAGTTCTTCTTAATTTAGGCTTAATACAATAAGAATTAGTCTATTACAATAGAGTAGAATCTTCAATTGGCAGTTTCAATAGGTTTAATAAGGAAGGGCAAAGTTTCTAATGAATAGAAGATGAAGTTTGAGATTGATTAAAGCTTGTTAGTTCTCTTATAGTTCTAAGAAATTCTATAAGAGTAGGGCTAATGCTTAGCGTCTGAGTCATTGCTGCTAAGGTCTTGTTAATCAATATTAAAATCTTGTATTACTTAAAGCATATTTAAGCAATACTTTAATATAGTGATTAATGATCTAACTAATCTTTAACACCTATTTGCTTGTGTATTCAAGAAATTGTATACACAAATAGGGCAAGAAGAAATAGAAAAGTTTTGTTTAGCCATCTCTAAAAACAAGAAATTCCTAATTAAGAAGGGCAAATTAAAATTCTTTATAGACTTAAAATCGATAGAGATTATTAAGGATTCAGTGCCTGAGCAATGCCCAAGAAAACGTAAGAGAGTGCTAGATAAAAGTAAACATCTAGATATAATAGTTTAAAACTTTAAGAAGAATACTATAAGCAATATCAAAAGCCTAATTAAAGGTTATTAGCACAAGCTCAGCACTGAATCCTTAGAGATCATCATGAGATTACTAATGATATTGTGGTGTCAGTGATATGATATATTTTTAAAAAGATGCACTATTAACTGTACCACGATATATTACGAGGTGATATTTTTAGGTGATATGATATGATATTCCTATATCACATACTATTGGAAACCCTGAGGGCGGCCGCGCCGGTGAAGGCGATTTTGCAGATTTTGAGGCAGAAGGATCGGGAGCAGGAGGAGGGGAGGTTGGGGGAGGGTGATGAGGAGGATGAGCATGGTGGTGAGAGGGTGGGGTTGAGCGCTCGGGCTACGAATGCGATGGAGTGGATGGAGGTGGCGAAGAAGAGGGCGGAGGGTTGGGAAAGGAGGGCGGAGGCCATTGCCCGCGGCGGGCTGGGGGAGGTCGTGGATGGTAGGGAGAAGCTTTGAGTTTGCGGGTGGTCAAGCTACGATGCCGAAACATGGTGTACCGAGGGATACAGTGAGCCGGAAGGAATCAATGCGATAGAAAGGAGAGAAACGAGTGATGAATGTTGGCGAGAAGGAATCTAGCTAAGTTGGGAGACATGTGCGATTTGCGGATGGAGTTTGAGCGAAGAGATACCCACTATGGTTCAACAGGACGGTTTGTTCATACCTAACATGTTCTTCTTCAGCCTCTAGTATGCAAAAATTGAACGTTTTCCTTTTTTTCGGCGACGCGGATACGAATCACCCAAGTTCTTTTGGGTTGTGCCTTATTTATTTAAACCGTAAATAATAGCTGTCTCGGTTGGTCCAGCCAGTCTGCCCAGTCAACATGGCCATCCGCGCCGCCGTGATTTCCTGCCCTCCTTGACCTGGCAAAGTCGCCCGTCAGCTCCATTCACCCCCTCCCTGTGACGCGTAGTTAGTGCCGTTCTGAACAGTCGTGCTATCCACGAGGAAAAGCCGAAAAAAGCAAGGGGTCATAGTCTGGAGCCGCAGCAAAATCGCACTCAAGGATTTGTCTGCATAGAATGACGGCGTCGATCTTAGCTTGCTCTTCCGAGATGCGATCACCCTGGTTCTGTTCCCAGGTGATGGCTTCGATTTTCGCACTGGTGCCGCCCTCGCTTGGCTTGACAGCAAGTCTGTAGAGCTCCTTGTTTGTCCAGCTTCGACGGATGGATATATTACCATCCTGATCCAGATCCAACGTGGCTTTATCTGTCAGGGCTTCATCTGTCGTCGCTTCATCCATCAGAAGTTCATCTATCAGCTCTTCATCCGTCAGCTCCTTATCCGTTGTCGCTTCATCCGTCGTCGCTCCATTCGTCGTCGTCGCTTCATCCGCCAGCTCTTCATCCGTCATAGCTTTAAAGATCCATTTGTCATCCATATCCCGAGGCCTGACACCGCGTTTGAGCTTCGCGAAGTCTGCGTCGCTGATACTCAGACCCCAGGATGCTGTCGCAGGGTTCTCCATAGTATGTATATGATCTGTGAATTGCTTTGCAAAATGCATTAGCTACGAGCACTGAAACACCTTGGCTATGTTCTAAGGTTGGTACGAACCCGCAAAGCTGGGCCAAATCTAGCTAGGTTTGAGCCTGCAAAGAGTTTTGCTCAAACTGTTCGAGAGGGGAACGTCGAAGACACGACACTCGTGAATGGGTGCACGTGAGCGACCCGGAAGAATCAAAGAAGAGGAAGACAAAGGCCAGCGATTTGGTGTGAAATGGCGGGTGTTGCCAGACTTTTGACCCAGCACTTTAGGTACCCAGGTATGGATGACTAAGGCTTTGGCCTCTGCCACCGGTAGCAATTCACCAGGTTATGTCTAAACCGACCAGTCTCTTGTCATGCACCACGACTAACAACAGTCAACAGCCACGCCGCCGCCCCGCATTCCCCATCCTGCCCAGAAATCCGCGCGGCTGAGCTTGCCCGCGCCACCCCTTCGGCCGCATGGAATCATGCAGATCATGACCTTGATTTTTCTTAGCGCTTACTCCAAGTTATAAAGGGGAATATCACATGCGGTCTAAGGTATCTGAAACCTCGACTCTGCTCACATTAGCGATGCCACTTCGTGCCCAAATTTGGACATCTGTAAAGCCCGGTTGGCCAGTGTCTAAAAATATAAAGGGGAATGTCACATGACACCTAGTGGGCCAGCCTCCTGGAGTCCTGTGCCCCTGAATCGGAACGTCGTGAATCGAACCAGTGCTTCTACTAACAGGGCCGCTACCTTTCTTCAGGCTAGATTTTGCTTTTTACAGTAGCCAAAGCGGTGAATAATAGGGGAATCATATACACATAGGGATGCGGCTCTATTCTAAGCTTACGTCCCAAGCCTATGGGTAGGCCATGCTCGTGGCTATGGTCGTCGGCAGGCTCGCCATGCCGTTGTTCGAGGCGCCCCCCTCCCCCATCTGACGGGATCCTGGACATTCACGATCCAACAACCAACTCCTCCCAGACTGTCAGTTGGATTACCATCCTTAAGGAAGCATAAATCCTTTAGAAAGCATCATCCTTTAGGAAGTACAATCCTTTAGGCAGGACTTTATTCACAGGATCTAGTGAGTATATAGCTAGAAGATCACACTCATTTAGTATGAGCTCTTTAGTCGTTTCAATCAAATCAATTTCTACCCAGTTGTGATTCCTATACGCAACTGATACAGACCCCTTCGGCATTTACAACCTATAAAAAAGAAACCCTTGCAAATCTTCAACGTTCACAATAAAACAAACCAAACCTGCAAACATCCTTGAAAGATGGCCAAATTCTCTTTCTTCTTTCTCCTTGCATCGCTACTGGGTGCCGCCTTGGCCACCGTGCCAAACCCTGTCTATCGAGCTGATGCACGCAACCCCGACAAGATCAAAGCTACTGGAGGCTTCAAGAGCTGGGGCAACAATGAGGCGATCACCCTCATTGAGCACGTGTCGAAGGTCTACGCAAAGGGCCATAGGCAGGGGCAGGACCCGTGGATCTCCACCTCGGGCCTGACTTCAGTCGCTCAATCGGGCGTGGTGGACAAGCCCTGCTGGGTTTACACCATCGACACGAGCAGTATCGCCTCAAGTTTCACCGAGGTCGCAGCAGCGTATGCGGCGGCGGGACAGACGTATACGCATGCCAGCGAACAGGAATGGGCAGCAAAGCTCGAGATCCCTTTGGCATCCATCACCTCCTTCTACCAACTGAGGAAGGACGGGAAGAAATCAGCGACCTACACTTGGGCAACCTGGGAGGCGGCCCAAAAGGCAGCGCAGGAGAAGAAAGGATCGAGCTCGAAGAACCCATCGAGAGACGAGACTCCCATAGTGAAGAAAGCGGGTACTCCAGGTGCTGCCGCATTCCGGGCATAAGATAATTCGCTCAAAACTAGTTGGACCGAATTTTCTTGTACGGGGAAGGGAAAGAGACTGTCCAGGGATAATCGTCTGGACCGGATATTCTTGTGCAGGGAAACACGGCCAAGTAGAGTCTTCAGACGTGTGGGATCTTGGTAGGGGCGTATGGCGTATGGCGTATGGTGGATCGTTGTATTTGTCGTTCGTTACTTGGCTTTCAGGGGGTAACATAGAAACTGAGTAGCTCAATCGAGTGATATTTCATAGAAAGCTTTTCCTGCGAGAAGTCGCAGCCCAAGCGAGCTTAAGTGATGGCTCGTATTACTAAAAGGTCCTTAATCTTTATAAAGCTATTTTTACGGCGTTTATAAAAGAGGCTACCCAATATAGCTCTATCGTCGTCACCATCGAATGTCTTGTCACAGGACCGGCTCCTCCACTGAAGTCATTCCAACAGTAAAAGAAGAAATATTGATTGGAAAGAGTAGCAATCTTATATCGAAGCCACATTCAAGCCACGGACGTTGCGTGCAGCTGCTTGAAATGCTGATATGCAACAAAATTGATTAGATTTCTCACATGACAATGCATTATGTCGGAAGAACTTCCCATTTCCTGTGTATTATGGTCGGTAACTGATTGATTTTGACGAGGGGGATAAATACGAGTTCTTGAGAGTAGATGCTCTGTTTGATTGATACTACCAGAAGAACCTCACCCATGCTATATTGTTTCTCTACTATCTATCTGCTGGCCGCTATATCACTGACAACCTCATTGGATACCAGTCTCTATTTGCGAGTCTGATTCAGATAACATTTGAGAGACAGAGGCCTCTAGCTCTTCATTGATGTCGATTTCCCTTGCTGGAATCAAAAGCAGCATGTTGCTTCTGTTAGCAATGGCAGCTTGGAAACAAATTTGTGGCGTCAGAATATTTAAGTCGGTATCGTATACCCTTATCTGCTCTCTCTTCCTTATATACTTGACCGCTATTCGCTCGACCTCGGATGAATCAGAGGAATAAACATGGAGCCTGTGAGCGGTCCTCCAAACGCCTCGTTCTCGACCCTTGAACATGATCCAGACCAAATCTAGCGTTTGAGCCAGCGGAGTTGGATCCTGTAGAAGTCAGCTCGTTGAAATAAGTGATAGTGAGTATAACTTTACCTGCCGTCTCCTGGGTCTTGGTTCAGTTCTTTCTGCTGCTAGACCTCCCTCTGACTCAATTGTCTTCTCTTGTTCCCACCTCCCTTGTTCTCGCCTCTCGCGTCCCTGCCTCTCTATTCTCCGCTTGTCTAGATCTCGGTTCTCTTGTTCTTGTTCTCGGTTCTCCTGTTCTTGCTCCTCTTGGTCTATTTTTTCCTGCTCTCGTAGCTTCTGTGCAAAGCTTTCTTGTAACTTCGCCCACTCTAACCTCTCCTGGTCACGCTTCTCTTGCTCTAGTCTCGCCCACTCTAGCATCTCCTTCTCCAGCCTCTCTTGCTCTGTTATCGCCAGTCTTTCCTGCTCCAGCCTCTCCCACTCCAGCCTCTCCTGCCGCCCGCCGGATTCATCGCTTATAATAGCCTGTGAATCGCCAGCAGTGTCTGAGCTAGGGTCTTTTGCCACCAGTTCTCTTACCAATTGCTGATAATCATTTGTCTGAGCAGAAAAACCCTTCTGTTTTCCGCTGGCGTCGGCGAGAATGCTCTCTATATAAATTTTGTGTGACGCTTTCTGGTTCGCTCAGAGTCTTTGACACTCTTCTCTTGTTCACGTCGCCCTTGTGCTCGAGTCTCTTGGCGTCGCATTTCCTCCTCTTGCCTTTCTTGTTCTTGCCTCTCCTGCACTTGCTGACACTGCTTCTCTTGTTCTATATTGTCTTGTGCTTACAAAGCTAGGCCAACCTCTCCATTTTCTCTGTGATATGCCACCCATGCATCTGACCCCCTCATTCGCCTCGCTTTGAACGCCGCTTCCCTCGACCGGATGTGCTCCCGCGTTGGGACTGGCTGATAGAAGGATGAGGTCCTCATCATATATTCGTCCTCAGTAGAGGCCAAGGGACAAGTAGGCACACAGGTCTTGAGCTGCTGCCTGTCCACTATATAATAAGTAACCTAAATCTACTAACATATAAGTAAAACATTCTTTATTAACTAATATTAATACTAAGAAAAGTAAGTAATTTATTACTTTCTTTTTAAACTTTTACTAGTCTTAGTCTTAGGCCTATTTTACCTTTTTCTTTTACTCTTATCTATACTTTTAAATAAAAGCTACTTGTTTTTTAAGTTTTCTTTTTTTTATATATCTTCTTTATCTAACGCTTTCTTACTAGTCTAGTATCTTATTATATATAGCTTTAAAGTAGATACTATAGCTATTTTCTTAGGTTAGGTTAAGCTACTAGGCTTTTAAGCTAGTAGTAAGTAGTAGTCTTAGATATAGTAGTCTTTACTACTATATTATAAGTACTTTCTAATAGTATAGTATTAGCTAACGACCTTATCTAATACTTACTAGGCTTACTACTATTATTATAAGTAGATAGTAGTAACTCTTATTATCTAAGTTAGCTCTTAGTCTATATAGTTATTAGACTAATTATTCTATAAAGGTAAGGTATAGTAGGCCTTAGTCTAGTAACTTACTTACTTTTAGCTAGGCCGCTTAATAGCGTTAATATTATAGCTTATAGTCTATAAGAACTTATAAAAATCCTTATACTTCTTAAGTATATCTTAAGCTATAATTATTAAGTTAAGCTTATCTAATAAGCTACTCTTTAAAAAGGATTTCTTTACGTTATTATCTTAATTTAGGCCTTTAGCCTCTAATAATATATAATTAAAGTCTATAAGAAATACTATAAAACTCTAGTTCTTTTACTTTATCTTATATAGTTATGTCTTAACTAACTCTCTTAACTTTACGTTATTAAACGCTTACTAGAGTTACTTTAATAGCTAGATATTTATCTTGTCTTTAATAAATAAGCTATTTTATATATTTAATCTAACTTATAAAGTAATCTAGGCTAAGGCCTTACTTATTAACTAGCTATAAACGTACTAAAATCGTATAGTAGCTAAGTTATAAGTAAGGTCTATCTTAAGCTTAGCTTTAACTACTAAACGTTATATAATAAACTAGGCTTTAGTCTTATTAAAGGTAGTAGTATCTAAAAAGAGTCTTTTTTACCTTTCTTTATATAGCTTTACTAGCGGCCTTATAAGGGCGATAAGTAGTAGTATTAAGATAGTATATAATAGTATTAAGATAACTAAGATTAGTATTAAGATAGTTAAGACAATTAAGAGTATTACTATTATTATTATTGTTCTTACTACCTATACCTACTATATACAGAACCTCTATACTATATAAATCACGTAGTAAAACCGTACTAAAGCCAGGTAAAAACCTACGTACTACTACTTGTGTTTATACTATTATAGTACTACTAGGGCGTTAGGTCCTTATTACTACTCTACTAGAACTTAACCTTCTAGCCTAGTAATACTAAACATACTAACAAGACGCTAGTAAGGCGTTAGTAAGGCGCCGGCTACTAGCTAGGGCTACTCTCTCTTCTATAACTCCTTTACTAGGTAGCGCTTAGCTAGACAGAACTATAGGAATTAGCTAGTAGATAGTAGCTAATAGATTAGTATATAAGTACTCTTACCTTTCTCTATTACTACTATAAAGTCGTAGAACGTCTATAGCGCTCTTAAGTAGAGCGCTTACTATAAGGCCTACTACTATTAATCTAGCTACTAGTAGTTAAGGACTAGGTAAGCTACTATCTCTAAGGCCTTACTATAAGGGTACTAGAAGGTCGCTACCTCTAGTACTCTACGCTTAAAAAAGAAAGCCTAGAGTCTAACTTTACTAGTATAGATCTATATTAAAAGAGAGCTCTTATACTTATAAAAGAGTAAGTACTTCTTAAAGGTATCTACTAAGAGGACAGGTAGTGTAGCTAGGGCGGCGCCTTAGTAGTGTACTAGTAAGCTATCGTATTAAGACTATTATACCTTTTAGTTCCTTTATAAGGTCTTCTTTAAGGAAGAGTCCCTATACTAGTCCTTTACTTATACGGCTTAGCCTACCTTATACTTAAGTAACGTATAAGGTAGTACTATAGTAGCGCTATAGTAGTGTTTCTAGCGTTATTAAAGACAGGCCGTTACCTTATTATAGATAGACTATATAAGTTCTCTCTTACTTATACATTTAAGACGTTATTTAAAGTCTACTACTTACTTGTTAAGGTAAAGGTTAAGTAAGGGCGTAGCTATTTTAGACTTAAGGAACTAGACAGGCGTTGCCTAGTACGCCTTTACAATAATGTAAAGGTACTATAACTACTTTATAGTAAGGTCTTTTACGATCTCCTTAGCTTACTACCTAAAAGGGTAGTACTAGACCCTTACGCTATATACTATAGTACTCTAGATTACTTTTGTATAGATCTCTCTTACGTATAGTAGGCTATATCCTTATATAGACATAGCGAGCCTTATAAGCGTAAACTACTAAGTAGTAAACTTTTGTTTAATAGTATTAAGGTAGCCCTTTTATCTAAGCTTTTAGTCTAACTAAACTCTTAGAAAGCACGCCTCTTAGACTAAGGGTATAACCTAGTTGTTAAGGTAGACAGGCGTCGTTAGTATAGTATAAGTATAAGTAAAGTAAAAGAGCTTACTCTTTTCTAAAGTAAACTTTATCTTTCTTATACGCGACTACTAGCTATATGTCTACTACGCCTCTTTAAGGTACTAGTGTATCTTTATTGTGTCCTTACTAAAAGCTAAGAGGTTAAGGTCGTTAGTAAACCTTACTATAATAAGGCCTATATAACCTTATAGTAGTGTATATAAGCTAGTAGTATAAAAGAGAAAGAGAATAAAAGAGAAGAGCAAACCTTATAGTACCTTTATAGTAACTTCTTAGGGCGGCGCTACCTCCTTATTAAAGAAGAGACTAGCTGTCTAATTAGTAAGAAAGCTATGTACTTACTATATAGCCTATATAAAGAACCTTAGGTACTAGAGAGTATAAAGAAGGCGTATATAGTTTACTATATTAAAGGCGCCTTTAATGTTAAGTTAAAGAAAGGACGTTATAGCCTTATAGCTTTACGCTATATATATAGCGTTAACTACTATTTTGACTATAAGGTCTGTTAAGCGCTATAGCTAGTTCTTTATCTATATTTCTAAAAAGAGCCTTTACGACTCTATAGCTTTAGTAAAGCACTAGCTAATTACTAACTTAATTACTTTACTTATTACGTTTAAGAGTAATATTAGCCTATAGGCCCTAGCGGTTTATTACTACTTAAGGGTCTTTTTAGGCTTATGTAGTACTACTACTTTTACTACTTTAAACTACATAAGGAAGTGCCTTAGCTAGAGGCTTATAGTTACTATTACTATAAGGAGCTTAGCTAAAGGGCGCCTATATACCTTAAGAAAGCTAGTAAGTAGTAGGTTAGGGCCTAGCGCCTTTTAGGTACTTGTCTTTTAGAGAACGTTAGTAATATCTGCCTTTATTATAGCGTCGTTAATAGTAAACCGTTAGTACTACTTGTCTTAGAGGTCTAGAACAACGTTACTAAGATTAGCTATTAATTCTAAAAAGAACTGTTAGCCTAATACTATTACTTTGTTATAATAGCTTATAGCTAGTACTTTCTTATTAGCGCCCTAAAGAGGCAGGAGTAAGGCCGGTTTTAAGGGCATATAGCTATAGAGCCTAGCCTATCTCTTAAGACTCTATAGTTTCTGTTAGTCCTTTAAGGTAGTAGTAAAGGCACTATACTAGCTCTTAGTTTTTACGTCTTGTATTATATAGAGTTAATAGGTACTAGCCTACTAGAGGTCGCGCTAGTAGAGCTTAGTTAGGGTAGTAGCGTATTAATAGTACGCTACCTGTACTTACTAGACGGCCTTAAGGACCTTACTGTTCTACTAGGGCTTAGTACGCCTTTAGTTAACCTTCTTTCTTAAGGTAGATATGTCTATAATATATATAAGCTAAGAGGTAAGTAAGTTAACTATCTTATCGACCTTATAGAGTGTGTCTAGCGGCTCTAAGAAAAGGTAGAGCCTCTTAGCCTTAATTATTACTAGTTCTTTGTCTATTAGGGTCTAGCTTTATTCTAGTACCTTTACAGCTCTCTTCTAGTAATCTCTTACTTAAGTAATAACCTTAATTAGCTAGGTATAGTAGTTAGATCCCTTATACCCTAGGTTACCTTAATAAGTATACTAGAGCGTCGCTATAACCTACGCGTAGTTAATCGTTAAGTCTCGTTCGTTATGTCGCTACTATATTAGCTCTCTCTAGAGTGTGTATAGTAAGAGCTACTACCTACAGGGACAATTAAGAGTAGTAAATCTATATATTAAGCTATCTAGGCTTAAAGCTATTATATTACTAGCTTTAGCTACTTTACTTTATACTCTAGTTACTCTCTTTAACCCTAGTTAGTAAGTAGTTACTTATAGCTCTTTTAGCCTTTAGATAAGCTACTTAAGAAGGTTTAGAAACTTATTATAAGGTAGTCTTAATCTATCTTATTATTACAGTCGTATAATAGATAAAGGTACGTGCTTATAAGGTAGGCACGCTAGATATAAGAATACATGTAAATAGACTAGTAGAAAAGAGAAATACTACCTATCTTTTACTAAAACTATTAAATACTACTTATATAGTAACAAAGTAGTAGTAATACCCTTAAAACTAGCTTCTTTAGATAAACAAGTACTAGCACGTTGTTAACGTTGTACTAGTAGCTTTAGCTATACTAATAGACAAGAGACCTTTATATAAACAAGACTTATAATTATTAGATAGTATATATTATTATTAAGGATTATTATTAAATTACTAAATTAGAATACAATTAGTAAGGATTATCTAGACACGCTATAACACTATTATATATATAGAATAATAGCGCTAATTTAACACTATTAAGTTAAAATTATAGAATAAGACTATACTATAGTTAGTAAAGAAACGGTTCTTCTTACTTAGTAAATTAAAAAGTTTATAAAAGTAAGTAAGTCCTTTATAAAGTAAGTACTAGTATTAATATAGTAGATCGTTAATTATATCTTTAAGTAAGTAAAGGATTTAAATATAGTATACTTAAATAAGTAGGTTATTAACAGACCTATACTACACTAAGTAATTAAGTACTTTAATAACGTAATAGTAAACGTTATAGTAAAGCTAAACATTAAATACTAGAGTAGTGTATTAGTTTTATTATAAGCCTATTTAAAAGAACCTCTTCTAAGGATTAATAAGAATAATACTATATACTAAGATAATATAGTATTAGGTATAATTTCCTTAGCCTCTTTTCTTCTAGCCTCTGCTAGAGGGTTAGTAAGGGCTAAGAGAAAAGGGGCTAAGGGAATTATACTTTATTATAAAAAGAACGTTACTAAGTATAATAATTATAGACGTTATCTTTTAACGCCTTCTTATATTAGTATATAAAGTTTAAAAACAGTATTTTAATATAGTAAAGATAGTAACCTTAAGAAAGTAACTACTTTATACTAATAGGCTCTTACTACTATATATATAGTAGGCGTACTACTAACCTTAAGTAAAGGTTAGTAAGAGATAGTACTAATATAAGATAGTATATATACTACTTTATAATATAGGTCTACTCTAGTAACTAACTAATAAGGTAGTAACATCTTTTATAGTACTATCTTCTCTCTAGTTAGTTATAATAAGCCCTTTCTCTTTTCTTTTCTTATCTTTATCTTTATCTTTTTCTTTTTCTTTTTTTTTCTTTTTACTAGCCTTACTAACTCTCTTTTCTTTCTCTTCTTTCTTATCTTTTTTAGTATCTTCTTTCTTAGACTCTTTAGTACCCTTTCTTTAGGCTTAGACTAGTATATCTCTTACTAACTTATTAAAATAGTCTAGGTTATTATTATTATTAATATTATTCTTATTTTTATCTCTTTCTTTATCTTTATCTTTATCTTTACCTTTATCTTTCTCTTCTTTTTCTTTTTTTACTTTACGTACTATAACTACTACTTCTTACTTAAGAAAGGTAGTGTACTTTATATAGATAGACTAGATAAGGGAAATTAATAAAGAAGTATCTTAAGAAAGTAGTAAAGCCTTAGTCTTATAAGTATATATACCCTTAGCTAGGCCTTTCTTTTTTTTCTTTCTTTACTTTATCTTTGTCTTTATCTTAGTTATTACTATTATTATTATTATTATTGTTCTTACTACTTATGCCTATTACATACAGAACCTCTATACTACATAAATCACGTAGTAAAACCGTACTAAAGCTAGGTAAAAACCTACGTACTATTACTTATGTTTACACTATTATAGCGCTACTAAAGCGCTAGGTCCTTATTACTACTCTACTAGAACTTAACCTTCTAGCCTAGTAATACTAAACATAACGCTAGTAAGGCACTAGTAGGGCGCTAGCTACTAGCTAGGGCTACTCCCTCTCTTATAACTCCTCTACTAGGTAGTACTTAGCTAGACAGAACTATAAGAATCGGCTAGTAGATAGTAGCTAATAGATTAGTATATAAGCGCTCTTACCTTTCTCTATTACTACTATAAAGTCGCGGAACGTCTATAGTACTCTTAAGTAAAGCGCTTACTATAAGGCTTACTACTATTAATCTAGCTACTAGTAGTTAAGGACTAGGTAAGCTACTGTCTCTAGGGCTTTACTATAAGGGTACTAAGGAGTCGCTACCTCTAGTACTTTATACTTAAAAAGGAAAGCCTAGAGTCTAACTTTACTAGTATAGATCTATATTAAAAAAGAGCTCTTATACTTATAAAGAAGTAAGTACTTCTTAAGGGTATCTACTAAGAGGGCAGGTAGTACGGCTAGGGCGGCGCTTTAGTAGTGTACTAGTAAGCTATTGTATTAAGACTATTATACCTTCTAGTTCCTTTATAAGGTCTCTTTTAAGAAAGAGTCCTTATACTAGTCCTTTACTTACGCGGCTTAGCCTACCTTATACTTAAGTAATATATAAGGTAGTACTATAGTAGTACTATAGTAGCGTCTCTAGTGTTATTAAAGATAAGTTACTACTTTATTATAAATAGACTATATAAGTTTACCTTTACTTATATATTTAAGACGTTATTTAAAGTCTATTACTTACTTATTAAGGTAAAGGTTAAGTAAGGGCGTAGTTATTTTAGACTTAAAGAACTAGACAGGTATTACTTAGTACGCCCTTATAATAACGTAGAAGTACTATAACTACTTTATAGTAAGGTCTTTTACGATCTCCTTAGCTTACTACCTAGAGAGGTAGTACTAGACCCTTACGCTATATACTATAGTACTTTAGATTACTTTTGTATAGATCTCCCTTACGCGTAACAGGCTATATCTTTACGCGGACGCGGTAAGCCTTATAAGCGCGAACTACTAGGTAACAAACTTTTGTTTAATAGCGTTAAGGTAGCCCTTTTATCTAAGCTTCTAATCTATCTAAACTCTTAGAAAGCGCGCCTCTTAGACTAGGGGTATAACCTAGCTATTAAGGTAGACAAGTATCGTTAGTATAGTATAGGTATAAGTAAAGTAAAAGAGCTTACTCTTTTTTAAGGTAAACTCTATCTCCTTTATACACGACTACTAGCTATATATTTACTACGCCCCTTTAAGGTACTAGCGTATCTTTATCGTGTCTTTACTAAAAGCTAAGAGGTTAAGGTCGTTAGTAAACCTTACTATAATAAGGCCTATATAACCTTATAGTAGTGTATATAAGCTAGTAGTATAAAGGAAAAAGAAGATAAGAGAGAAGAGTAAACCTTATAGTACCCTTATAGTAACTTCTTAAGGTAGTACTACTTCTTTATTAAAGAAGAGACTAGCTGTCTAATTAGTAAGAAAGCTATATACTTACTATATAGCTTATATAAGGAACCTTAGGTACTAGAGAGTATAGAGAAGGTGTATATAGTTTACTATATTAAAGGCGCCTCTAATATTAAGTTAGAGAAAGGACGCTATAGCCTTATAGCTTTACGCTATATATATAGTATTAACTACTATTTTAACTATAAGGTCTATTAAGTGCTATAGCTGGTTCCTTATCTACATTTCTAAGAAGAGCCCTTACGACTTTATAGTGTTAGTAAAGCGCTAACTAATTACTAACTTAATTACTTTACTTATTATGTTTAAGAGTAATATTAGCCTATAGGCCCTAGCGGTTTATTACTACTTAAGGGTCTTTCTAGGCTTACGTAGTACTACTACCTTTACTACTTTAAATTACGTAAGGAAGTACCTTAGCTAGAGGCTTATAGTCGCTATTAGTATAAGGAGCTTAGCTAAGGGGCGCCTATATACCTTAAGGAAGCTAGTAAGTAGTAGGTTAAGGCCTAGTGCCTTTTAAGTACCTGTCTTTTAAAAAACGTTAGTAATATCTACCTCTATTATAGTGTTATTAATAGTAAACTATTAGTACTACTTGTCTTAAAGGTCTAGAATAACGTTACTAAGATTAGCTATTAATTTTAAAAAGAACTGTTAGCCTAACACTATTACTTTATTATAGTAGCTTATAGCTAGTACCTCCTTGTTAGTAGCCTATAGAGGTAAGAGTAAGGCTAGTTCTAGAGACATATAGCTATAAAGCCTAGCCTACCTCTTAAGACTCTAGAGTTTTTATTAGTCCTTTAAAGTAATAGTAAGGGCGTTATACTAGCTCTTAGTTTTTATATCTTAGATCGTATAGAGTTAATAGGTACTAGCTTACTAGAGGTCGCGCTAGTAAAGCTTAGTTAGGGTAGTAGCGTATTAATAACGTACTACCTATACTTACTAGATAGCCTTAAGGACCTTACTGTTCTACTAGGGCTTAGTACGCCCTTAGTTAACCTTCTTTCTTAAGGTAGATATATCTATAATACGTATAAGCTAAGAGGTAAGTAAGTTAACTACCTTATTAACCTTATAAGGTATGTCTAGTAGCCTTAAAGAGAGGTAGAGCCTTCTAGCCTTAATCGTTACTAGTTCTTAGTCTATTAGGGTCTAGCTCTATCCTAGTGTCTTTATAGCTCTCTCTTAGCGATCCCTTACTTAAGTAATAACCTTAATTAGCTAAGTATAGTAGTCGGATCCTTTATACCCTAGGTTACCTTAATAAGTATACTAGAGCGTCGCTATAACCTACACGTAGTTAATCGTTAAGTCTTGTTTATTATGTTACTACTATATTAGCTCTTTTTAAGGTATATATAGTAAGAGCTACTACTTATAGGCTAGATAGAGAAAGGTCTCTAATTTAGAGGTAGTCTTACTAGCTTTGTCTTAGAGTAGGTAATAGAGGTTTATGTTACTTATAATAATCTATAGCCTCTCTAAGTCCTTTTTAGTAAGCCGCTAGAGAGGGCTAGCCTAGCCTAAGGAGTTAGGAATTAGTAAGTATATTAACTAGATAGTAACGCCTTATAAAGTAACGTAACACTAGTTAACGCCTGTCTTTATTACTTAAGTAAGAGGTAGGTACTACTTATAAATATAGATAGCTACTCTATCTTTACCTTTATAGACCTACTAGTATCTTACTTATACTAGGTAGTAAACTGTCTTTATCTAAGTATTATACTATAGCTCTTAAATTACTATAACGTTAACTTTACGGCTATCGTAAAGTACTATTAAGGTAAGGCTATTCCTTCTTATAGTATTCTAGTATACTATTATTAATTTTATTACTAAGAGTCTAGGATCTACGATTCTTACGTTATAAAGGGGTCGCTAGACCCCTAGTTAGCTCCCTAGCTTAATATCTCTATAATGTCGTAGCTCTAGACTATTATAGTGTCTAGTACCCTAATAAAAGGACGCTCTTACCTTACTAGAGTCTTTACTATAGGCTTCTTACTATTACCTGTCTATAGTCTCTTAAGTACTATAATCTAGTAGCTATCGTTACTATCTTATAAGGACGCTAGCGTAACGCTAAGTACCTAGCTAGTAAAGCTACTCTTAGATACCTTAAACTATCTAGGCCTTTATTAATACGTAGTATATACCTACTCCTTTACCTTAAAGGCCTTAAGACACTAATAGTCTTATACTATATATAGTCTACTATAGTTAATATATCTCTTTCTACTATTAAGTTAAGGGTACTTCTCTTTACCCTAAGGGTACGCTACTCTTATATAGTAGTTATACTAGGCCTAGTTCTTATAGAACCGCCTAATATAACTAAACTAGTAGTATTAAAAGTATCTTTAGATTTATAGGTTAGCTAAATATAGCTTATAGTTAAAGATCTAGGCTTACTAGATTAACCCTTATTTGTATAAGCACGTCGTTACGTTAGCGCTCTAAAGGTATAGTACTATTGTTATAAACTTTACTATAAGGGCCCTAATAGGTTTAACTTTAACCTTTATAATATATAGCGTATAGGCTTAGATCTTTACTAGTAACGCTCTTAGCTCTACCTATATAATCTACTCTACTAGTAGGCCCTTTATAATTACTATAAACTTACTCTTATAGAGCTAAGCTATAGGCCTAAACGCTCTTTATACCTAGCCCTAATCTTAGATTACGTTCTTTAGTATAGTCTCTTTAAACGTAAGGATAGTATTACTACTAAGTAGCTAGTAGGTCGCTACTACCTTAGCGCCCTTAATTACTATATTAGCTACTATTACTACTTTAATAGCGCTATAACGTACTAGGTCTTTTGTCTGTCTGTCTGCCCTAATCCTTAGCTCCTTAATTCGCCTTTTTAGTATAACCTATACTCTTATTAGGCGCTAGCTTACTACTAACGCGTAAGTAGCCTAAGGGGCTACTATTACTACTAGCCTTTAGAAGGCCTTTTCTAATATTGTTCTTAATTATCTAATTATTACTAGGTTATTGTTAGAGAAGGACTTAAGGGTATATAAGAGAGTCGTTATATTTATAGCTCTTGTCTTTACTACTATTGTTATTATAGTAATAAGGTTGTATAAGAGATATAACGCCTTTTTCTTCTTGTCTAGTATTATATAGGCTTTAATTCTTTATATGATTTTCTCTATCTTATTGTCCTTATTACCCTTACTACTCTCTAGCTCCTTACTATAGCTCTTAGTTAAGGTATAAGAGTACTAGCTCTTACTTATAAGTAAGTAGTGTTAGCTTTGTTTAAGTCTAGTATACTTACTATCTGTTACTATAAGCTTGCCTATAGTCTACTAGTACTCTAGAGAGTATCTAAAGGTACTAATTTTAATTCTATCGTTTGTTTTTAAGTTTTTAAGGTAGTAAGAGGCGTAGACAACTGTCTTATTATTACTATTATTATTATCTATACTACTATCTTTATTATTATTATTATCTTTAGCTTTAGCTTTAGCTTTAACTTTAGCTAGGCTACTACCTTTTCTAGTACTACTCTTAATCTTAGCTTAGCTAGTATCCTTTTTTTTTCCTTTCTTTACTTAATAAAAGTAAGAAGTAAAGAGGGATATAGGTTAGCTATAGATATAGGCTACTTAGTAGGCTTTAGCTATATAAGGTAAGAGCGTTAGTCTATAAGTAAGTAATAAGAGGTACTAATAATAAGGAATATATAAACCTTTAATAAAGTATTTAGACTAATCTAAGT
The DNA here is from genome assembly GCF_003019875.1 of Amorphotheca resinae ATCC 22711. Classification (NCBI taxonomy): domain Eukaryota; kingdom Fungi; phylum Ascomycota; class Leotiomycetes; order Helotiales; family Amorphothecaceae; genus Amorphotheca; species Amorphotheca resinae. The sequence continues at coordinate 1,881,825 of NW_020194471.1, forward strand.
AAAACCTTTTTTTAGCTCTTTAAAGATAGATCTATAAGTACTAAACATTATAAAAGGGCTAGGTAAAAACACTCTAGACCTACTTTAGAAAAGAGTAAAAAGGTTATTATTATTAACATTATATTAAAAAAACGGTTGTCTATACCTCTTACTACCTTAAAAACTTAAAAATAAATAATAAAATTAAAATTAGTACCTTTAGATACTCTCTAAAGTACTAGTAGACTATAGATAAGCCTATAGTAACAGATAGTAAGTATACTAGACTTAAACAAAGCTAATACTACTTACTTATAAGTAGAAGCTAGTACTCTTATACCTTAACTAAGAGCTATAGTAAGGAGCTAAAGAGTAGTAAGAGTAATAAAGATAATAAGATAAAGAAAATTATATAAAGGATTAAAGCCTATATAATACTAGGTAAGAAGAAGAAGATATTACGTCTCTTATATAACCTTATTACTATAATAATAATAGTAGTAAAGATAAGAGCTATAAATATAACGACTTTCTTACGTATCTTTAGGTCTTTTTCTAATAATAACCTAGTAATAATTAGATAATTAAGAATAATATTAGAAGAGGCCTTTTAGAGGCTAGTAGTAATAATAGCCCTTTAGGCTACTTACGCGTTAGTAGTAAGCTAGTGCCTAATAAGAGTATAGGTTATACTAGAGAAGTAGATTAAAGAGCTAAGAATTAGAGTAGATAGATAAACAAAAGACCTAGTATATTATAGTGTTATTAAAGTAGTAATAGTAGCTAATATAGTAATTAGAGGTACTAAGGTAGTAGTAACCTACTAGCTACCTAGTAGTAATACTATCCTTATGTTTAAAGAGGCTATACTAAAGAACGTAATCTAAGATTAAGGCTAAGTATAAAGGGCGTTTAGGCTTATAGCCTAGCTTTATAAGAGTAAGTTTATAGTAATTATAAAGGGCTTACTAGTAGAACAGATTATATAAGTAAAGCTAAGAGCGTTACTAGTAAAGATCTAAGTCTATATACTATATATTATAAAGGTTAAAGTTAAACTTATTAAGGCCTTTATAGTAAAGTTTATAATAGTAGTACTATACCTTTAGAGTACTAATATAGTAATATACTTATATAAACAAGGGTTAATCTAGTAAGCCTAGATCTTTAACTATAAACTATATTTAGCTAACCTACAAATCTAAAGATACTTTTAGTACTACTAGTTTAGCTATATTAAGTAGTTTTATAAGAACTAGGCCTAGTATAGCTACTATATAAGAGTAGTGTACCTTTAAGGTAAAGAAGAGTACCCTTAGCTTAATAATAAAAAGAGATATATTAACTATAGTAGACTATATATAACGTAAGACTATTAGTATCTTAAGGCCCTTAAGGTAAAAGAGTAAGTATATACTATATATTAATAAAGGCCTAGATAGTTTAAGGTATCTAAGAGTAGCTTTACTAGCTAAGTACTTAGTATTACGCTAGCGTCCTTATAAGATAGTAATAATAGCTACTAGATTATAGTACTTAAGAGACTATAGACAAGTAATAGTAAGAAGCCTATAGTAAAGACTCTAGTAAGGTAAGGGCGCCCTCTTATTAAGGTACTAGATATAGTAATAGTCTAGAGCTATAACATTATAGAGATATTAAGCTAAAGAGCTAGCTAAGGGTCTAGCGACCCTTTTATAACGTAAGACTTATAGATCCTAGACTCTTAGTAATAAAATTAATAATAGTATACTAAAATACTATAAGAAAGAATAGCCTTACCTTAATAGTACTTTATAATAGCTATAAAGTTAACGTTATAGTAATTTAGAAGTTATAGTATAATACTTAGATAAAGACAGTCTACTACTTAGTATAAGTAAAGTACTAGTAAGTCTATAAGAGTAAAGGTAAAGTAGTTATTTACGTTTATAAGTAGTACTTACCTTTTACTTAAGTAGTAAAGATAAGTGTTAACTAGTATTACGTTACTTTATAAGGTATTACTATCTAGTTAATATACTTACTAATTCCTAACTTTCTAGGCTAGGCTAGCCCTCTCTAGTAGCTTACTAAGAAAGGCCTAGAGAGGCTATAGATTATTATAAGTAATATAAACCTTTATTACTTACTTTAAGATAAAGCTAGTAAGACTACCCTTAAATTAGAGACCCTTTTCTATCTAGCCTATAAGTAACAGCTCTTACTATATATACCTTAAGAAGAGCTAATATAGTAGTAACATAATAAACAAGACTTAATAATTAACTATATATAAGTTATAGTAATACTCTAGTATACTTATTAAGGTAACCTAAGGTATAAGAAATCTAACTACTATACCTAGCTAATTAAGGTTACTACCTAAGTAAAGGATTACTAAGAGAGAGCTATAAAGGTACTAAGATAGAGCTAGACCTTAATAGACTAAGAACTAGTAATAATTAAGGCTAAGAGGCTTTACCTCTTCTTAAAACCGCTAGATATACTTTATAAGGTCGATAAGGTAGTTAACTTACTTACCTTTTAGCTTATACGTATTATAGATATATTTACTTTAAGAAAGAAGGTTAACTAAGGGCGTACTAAGCCTTAGTAGAATAGTAAGGTCCTTAAGGCTGTCTAGTAAGTATAGGTAACGTACTATTAATACGCTACTACCTTAACTAAGCTCTACTAGCGCGACCTCTAGTAGGCTAGTACTTATTAACTCTATATAATCTAAGATATAAAAACTAGAAGCTAGTATAGTACCTTTACTACTACCTTAAAGGACTAATAAAAACTCTAGAGTCTTAAGAGGTAGGCTAGGCTTTATAGCTATATACTTTTAGAACCGGCCTTACTCTTACCTTTATAAGGCGCTAATAAGAAAGTACTAGCTATAAGCTACTATAATAAAGTAATAATGTTAAGCTAGTAGTTCTTTTTAGAATTAATAGCTAATCTTAGTAACGTTATTCTAGACCTTTAAGACAAGTAGTACTAATAGTTTACTATTAATAACACTATAATAAAGGTAGATATTACTAACGTTCTCTAAAAGACAAGTACCTAAAAGGTACTAGGCCCTAACCTACTACTTACTAGCTTTCTTAAGGTATATAAGTACCCTTTAGCTAAGCTTCTTATACTAATAGTAACTATAAGCCTCTAGTTAAGGTACTTTCTTATATAGTTTAAAGTAGTAAAAGTAGTAGTACTATATAAGCCTAGAAAGACCCTTAAATAGTAACAAACTATAAGGGCCTATAGGCTAATATTACTCTTAAATATAATAGGTAAAGTAATTAAGTTAGTAATTAGCTAGTACTTTACTAACGCTATAAAGTCGTAAGGGCTTCTCTTAAAGATATAGATAAGGAACTAGCTATAACGCTTAATAGACCTTATAGTTAAAATAGTAGTTAACGCTATATATATAGTATAAAGCTATAAGGCTATAACGTTCTTTCTCTAACTTAATATTAAAGGCGCCTTTAATATAGTAAACTATATACGCCTTCTCTATACTCTCTAGTACCTAAGGTTTCTTATATAGGCTATATAGTAAGTATATAGCTTTCTTACTAATTAGACAGCTAGTCTCTTTTTTAATAAAGAGGTAGTACTACCTTAAGAGGTTACTATAAAAGTACTATAAGGCTTACTCTTCTTTCTTATCTTCTTTCTCTTTTATACTATAAGCTTATATACGTTACTATAAGGTTATATAAGCCTTATTATAGTAGGGTTTACTAACAACCTTAATCTCTTAGCTTTTAGTAAAGACATAATAGAGATACGTTAGTACCTTAAAAAGGCGTAGTAAATATATAGCTAGTAGTTATATATAAGAGAAATAAAGTTTACCTTTAAGAAAAGTAAGCTTTTTTACCTTACTTACGTTTATACTATACTAATAACGCCTGTCTACCTTAACGGCTAGGTTATACCTTTAGTCTAAGAGGCTTACTTTTTAAGGGTTTAGATAGATTAGAAGCTTAGATAAAAGGGCTACCTTAACACTATTAAACAAAAGTTTACTACTTAGTAGTTTATACTTATAAGGCTTACTATATCTATATAAGGATATAGCCTACTATATATAAGAAAGATCTATATAAAAGTAATCTAAAGTACTATAGTATATAGTATAAGGGTCTAGTACTATCCTTTTAAGTAGTAAGCTAAAGAGATTATAAAAGACCTTACTATAAAGTAGTTATAGTACCTTTACGTTATTATAAGGGCGTACTAAGTAACTCTTATCTAGTTCTTTAAGTCTAAAATAGTTACGCTCTTACTTAACCTTTACTTTAATAAGTAAGTAGTAGACTTTAAATAACGTCTTAAATATATAAGTAAAGACAAACTTATATAGTCTATCTATAATAAAGTAGTAACCTGTCTTTAATAATACTAGAGACGCTATTATAGCGCTACTATAACGCTACCTTATACGTTACTTAAGTATAAGGTAAGCTAAGCTACGTAAGTAAAGGACTAGTATAAGGACTCTCTTTTAAAAGAGACCTTATAAAAGAACTAAAAGGTATAATAGTCTTAATATAATAGCTTACTAGTATACTACTAAAGCGCCGCCCTAGCCGCGCTACTTACCTTCTTAATAAATACCCTTAAGAAGTACTTACTCTTTTATAAGTATAAGAGCTCTCTTTTAATATAGATCTATACTAGTAAAGTTAGACTTTAGGCTTTTCTTTTTAAGTATAAAGTACTAGAAGTAGTAACTTTCTAGTACCCTTATAGTAAGGCCTTAAAGATAGCGGCTTACCTAGTCCTTAACTACTAGTAGCTAGACTAATAGTAGTAGGCCTTATAGTAAGTACTCTACTTAAGAGTACTATAAACGTTCTATAACTTTATAATAGTAATAAAAAAAGGTAAGAGTACTTATATACTAATCTATTAGCTACTATCTACTAGCTAATTCTTATAGTTCTGTCTAGCTAAGTACTACTTAGTAAAGAAGTTATAAAAAAAAGAGTAGCCCTAGCTAGTAGCCGGCGCCTTACTAGTACTTTACTAGTGTCTTATTAGTATATTTAGTATTACTAGGCTAAAAGGTTAAGTTCTAGTAAGGTAGTAATAAGAACCTAGTACTTTAGTAGTACTATAATTGTTATAGTAGAGTAAGCGACGCTGTGTACAGCGTACAAGACACAGTATATAGTGTACAAGAAGGAAGGAGCGTAGCGCGCACAGCCTGTAAATAGCCTATATCTAAAGAAACAGGACAATTATAGAATTTAATATACATAAAACGCGCTATAAGTAGCGATTCTACGTAATAACTATAACATCTAGTAGTAATACTACTAAGACTAGCCCTGTCGCTTAACAGGTACACTAGTAACACTACGTGTCGTACTAGTAGCCTAGCTACACTATTAGGGATTAAGGACCTCTGTTAAATCAAATCATTAAGTAATACGTAATTACTAAACCTATATTAAGGGTCGATTATTATTAGGGATTATTATAGGATTACTAAACTAGTTAAACAATACAATCATTAGGTTATTAAGACAATTAAGTAATCGTTAACACACGCTAGACGTCTATAGTACTATTATATATACTACTAATTTATTAAATTAGAACTATATATTAGTATACTATAGTTAGTAAAGAGACCGTCCTCCTTACTAGACAAATTAGGAAGTTTATAAAGGTAAGCGACTCCTTTATAAAACAAGTCCTAGCCTTAACACAACAAATCGTTAATTATATTCTTAAATCTATTAAAGACGACTTAACAGTAGTATATCCTAACAAGTAGGTAATAAACAGACTAATACTACACTAAGTAGTTAAGTATTTTAACAACGTAACAATAAACATTATAGTAGAATTAAACATTAAGCACTATAGTAGTACGTTAATAACAGCTTTATTACAAGCCTAGTTAAGAGAACCCCTTCTAAGAATTAGGAAAGAGATAGCTTTAGGTTTAGGAACAAATAAAGGTATACTACTAGCTAGCCTGTTAAAGGCAGATTAGAAGGCAATCACTTAACGAGTTACACGTCTTCTTAGTAAACAGAATCAAAGAGGTAATAATAACAATAACGATAGAGGGGCCCTTACTACTAACGCTAATATTAATACCTAACGTTTAACTACTAAAGTAATAAGATTGTTTAACCTATTATTTAACGGCAAGGGTACTAAGTTAGGTATCGTTTAATAAGAGAAGTATATAATATATATAAACGTTTACCTTTATATAGACCGACTTTAATACCTTATAAAGTAATACTTAGAGAAGGTAGTATAAGATATATAGACAACCTATTTATAAGGCAAGGCGTTACTATAGTACTCTATAGAGCTTATAGAACTTAAGAGAGAGTTTCTAATAGACGTAAGTATAGACAAGATCTTTAAAGAGATAAACTAACGCTTTTAAGAACAGCCTAAGGTTATACGCGTAGCGTTAAATACAAAAAGGTTTATAATAGTAGACTTATAAGACAGTAAGTCGATACGCGCTTTTTTAATGTAAATGTTCTGTCTAGTACGATTATTAGAAAGTAAATCGACCTTTTAGAACCTCTTGTTAGTATAGATAGCGCTTAATCTATAGATCTAGCTATACGTATCCTACCTTATAAAGAATACGTTAATTAAGAGATTTTATAAGAAGGTAGACTTAAAGATAGTAGCGTTAGTTAATTTTATAAGTAGAGTATAGTAGCTACTTATAAACTAGTATACAAATAGAGGCAGGCCTTTGTTTTGTTTATATAACTCTAGACCTATAGCCTTATACCCCTAGGCCTAGCGTTTATACTAGCCGTATTAGTACTTGTTATAGTAAGGTCTATAATAGCCTTAGTAGCTATAATAATCGTAAGTACTATAGCTTATATAGCGACTACTATTCTAGTCTAGCGGCTTGTACAGAAATAGGCAAAATTAAGACAACTCGTAAGGCAGATTTACTAAGAATAATAGCTTTAGTAAGGGCTAGAACAAGAATAATATAACTAACTATTAAAGTTAGACCTTATATTAGAATTAACCTCTTAGATAACGTAAACAGTTATAGATAACTATAAGAAACGCTTACGTAAAGAATAGTAACAAGTATTAATACTAACTATAACTAGCGTAGGCTTATTAGGCTATAGCTAAAGACGTACTAAAAGATAAGTATATAAGAGCTAAAGTATATTATACGTAAGATAATTTATAAGCTAATATAGTTAAGCCGCTACCTAGTTTTATAGAACAGGATTTTTTAAATATATATTATATATAAGAAGACAAGTTTTATAATAATCTAATTACAAACTTTACAAAAGTTAATTTTACTAAAGTAGATAGCCCTTAACACTAATACAAGAAGTATAAGAAACGATTTAAAAGTACTAACAAACTCTTTATATACCTTAAAAAGGCCTATAAGGTTACTTAAGTAAAGACAGGTAGTAGTAAGTCTATAGTAGTAGTAAACTCTATAGAGCCTATAGTAGTCTTAAATTTTATAAAAGTAATAGCGTCTTTAACGATCTCTATACTTAATAATAGTATAAGGTACGGCTTCTAATTATAGTACTACGTAATAATTAAGTTAGTATTTAGAAGTATAATAGTAAACTAAGTCTAAGGATACCTTAATATAAGATTAATACTAAGTATAGCTAGTAAAGTATAGCTATACAAATAGTATAGTAGTATCTAGGTTTAAATACAAGTAAAGCTAATTAGCGTTAGAAGAGTAAGTACTAATAAGATATAGTCTATAGAATATGTTATAGTAGACATGTTCTTACTAAGGACTAAGACTAGTAATACGGCCTAGGTAGTAATATTATACGAAATATACCTTATTAACACTCTTTTTATAAACCTTATTATTAGTATAGACATTATTAGCCTTAAATGTATTAATATTCTAGTATTAGACAAAAAGGTACTTATACACTTATATAGTATAATAATTAATATTAACGTCTTACTAAAAGAAAGACGCTAGATACTTATAGTAGCTAAAGAGGGCACTACTATCTTATCGCGTACTATAGTAACTATACTAGTAGTATACGACGTAAAGAAAAGTAGTTAGGACATACTGTTTAAACCTAGTAATTCTTAAGTTAGCTTGTTTACGTATCTTATAGACTAGTAGTTAACATTAGTTATAGTAAGAAACGACATAGATAAACTAGTCTAAGTCTAGAAAGACATAAAGCTTAGAGACCTTATTAAGTTTAATTATAAGGACTACTTTTAATTATTAGATAACATAGCTAACTTATAAGACCTTATATTACAAACACTATAGAGAGAGAGACTAAGACTTGTCCTAGACATAACTTCTATAAAAATAAAGTACTTGTATAGTATAACTATATACAGCCTCTTAGATTAAGTTAAATAGCTTTTCTAGTTAATAGATAAGTTCTTAGATAGCCTCTAAAACAATAAGGGATTTATTAATATACTTAAAGATTACTAGATAAAGGTAGAGCTTTAATAAGACTAGTAAGACAGAATGTTAGGTAAGGCTAAAGTATACTCTTTAAGAGTTAAGGATTATAAGGTACTAGAATCTATATTTAATAAGTTAATTAACTAAGGGCGCTTAGAAAAGACATTATATATAATACCTTTCTTTTACTTAGTGTTTATAGTTTAGCGTATAATACTAAATAGTAAACGTAAAGAAAGGGTAGTTATTAATATTAAAGGATTAAATTAGTTAGTCGTACTAGACGTTTACCTAATACTAACTTAAGAAGGTATCTTTTAAATAATTTAAGGCTATAGGTTTATTATAGTAATAGACGTATTAAGTTATTTTTACTAATAGAAGTATTATCTAAAGACTTATTACTACTTTATAGTCGTAACGTACATAGGTTAACATACCTTTAACTATACTCTTATAGGTTTTAAGAACACACTATTATATACTTAACGCTAAATTAACGTGTTAATAGCGCGACTAAGAGCTTTTATAAGAGTATTTGTAAATAACGTAGTAATAGTAAGTAAAACGCTTGCTAAGTATATTAAGTACTTATAGTAAGTCTTTATATGTTTTGTAAAGACAAACATTACGCTTAAAGGGCCGAAATACTTTATAGTATTCCCTTTAGCTACTATTCTAAGACAAAAGGTAGACGTATTTAGCCTATTAACTATAAAGAAACGATTAGTAGCTATTACAAAACTAACGTTCCTAGAGACACTATAATAGCTTAAACGATACCTTAGGATAGTAGGTTAGTTACGTAATAAAGTACCCTGATTTACGTAGATTATAGAACCCTTATAAGTACGTAAAACTAAGCTCTTTAAGAGAGTACTAGTAAAAAGAAGAGCCTACTAGACTTTTACTATAAAGAAGGCCTTTACGTATCTAACTAGAGTAGAGAGAGCTACGTTTACTAAGCTTTAAAAGGAGCTAACAAACCCTTAGGTCCTAATACACTTTAACGTAAAGAGACAGTTCTTTATTAACTTTAACGTCTTAAAACAAAGAGGTATTAGTATAGTAGTATACTATATATAAGGTAATCTAGTTCTATAAAAAGGTAAATACTTAGTAAAGACAAAAGTATAGCCTATAATGTTTTTATTATAAACTATATGTAGCCTAAAGACAAGATACTAGCCTACTAAGCTTAAAATGTATAAGGTAGTATAGATAGTATAGAAACTTATAAGGTTTATTAAGGGTTTAAAAGTATAGCTTATTATTATATTTATAGACTATAGCGCTCTATATAATATTTTAAAGTAATTAGATATTATAATAATAACGTTAATACAAAAGCTAAACTTACGGCTAGTACTAGCTAGTAAGTACCTATCTTAGTTTAACCTAGATGTACGTTATAAGCTAGGTAAAGCAAATATTATACTAGATATACTATTACGCCTATCTACTATAGCTAAAGATAAGGACAAGAGTAGTAGTAACAAACTAGGCAAGCTAGACACACTATTAGAGACCTACTACTATATAGTAACGTTAGTTAAGATAGACCTTACGTTTAAGAAATTAATTATAGATAGCTATAAGGCTAACCTAAAATTATTAAAAGTAGTTAATATAGTTATAAAGAACTTAAAGCTTAAGGATAACGTAGTATTTTTACCTTTTAATTATATAAAAGACAGCTTACTCTTTTATAAGAGTAGTAATAGCTACCTAAAGAGGCTATATATACTATAATTATATATTAAGAAAGTATTTATAATAGTATACAAGTATAGCTACCTTAAGTATAATAAGATATTAGAGATAATATCTACAAACTTTTATATCTTGTAATTATTAAAGTACTTATATACCTTTTTACGTTACTACCTAAAATGTCGAGTATATAAGACGACTAGGTATAAGCCTTATAGTGTACTATAACTAATCCTTATACTACCGGCCTTATTCTATATAATAACTATAGATTTTATAGTCGGCTTACCTTAGTTAAAAGAAGGGTTTAACGTACTTCTTAACTTAATAGACAAATTAATAAAGAAATTAGCGATAATACCTAGAAAATTAACCTAGACAGTAGTATAGTAAGGCGCTATAGTCGTTAGACGATTACTAGATTTAGACTAGGGCCTTTCTAAGATGTTTATTATAGACAGAGGTCTATAGTTCTTAGCTTAGCTATAGGTAGTAATATTTATATACTTAGGCGTTAGATTACTATACTTAATAGTGTACTACATATAGAGCGATAGCTAGAGCAAACAAACTAATTAAACGATTAAAATAGCGCTTAGATACTACTTTTATACTCTTAAAGATAACTCTCTTTAGCTAAAAGCTTTACTAGAGCTATAATTCTATTTAAATAATACGCTCTCTATAAGTATAAGTAAGTTACTAAACAAAGTACTATATAGCTTTATACTAAATAATATAATAAAGCTAGTAGAAGGCTAGGAGATAGTTATAGTAGTACCTTATACAAGAATTAAGATTATAGACACGTTAGATCTTGTAATAGTATCTACTAAACACTACTACAACAAGAAGCATAAACTAATATTCTTTAATATAAGAGACAAAGTATATTTACGATTATATAAGGGCTATTTAATTCTTATAAAAAAGAATAAGAAGCTCGACAAGTAAAGGATAGGCCTATTAAAGGTAATTAAGAGAGTAAGATAACTTATATATAAGCTTAAGATCCTAGATTATTAGTACGTTTATAACGTCTTTTTTATAGTATATCTAGAGCCTACTATAAAAGGTGTTAACCTATATAAGAGAAAGCGGCCCTAACACTCTAAACCTATTATTATAGATAGTAAAGAAGAGTAAGAACTAGAGAAGATAATTAATAAGAAGTCTATAAAAGGACGCGTTAAATACTTAGTTTACTAAAAGAGATTTAGACTAGAGTAAGATATATAGCTCTTAGTATTATAGCTAGGGAATAGTAAGGATCTAATAAAGGAGTTTAAGAAACAATACCCTTAATAGTAATTATAGACTTACTAAGTATAGCTAAAAGCGTGCCTATTATAACATTACCTTACCTTTAAATTTACTACCTTTGTTATATATTTACTTATAGTTAGCTTATATTCTAAATAGCCTTTATTACTATATTCTAATCTATATTAACTACTTTTATTACTACTTTTATAATAATAGTAATAGTTACTACTTTTATAATAATAATAATAAAGCTAGCTTCTATAATAATAATAACAGAGCTAGTACTCTAATCTATTACTACCTTTATAGTAACAACAGAACTATTACTCTAATCTATAGATCTATCTTACTTATCTCTCTAATCTATTATATATCTACCTTACTTATCGCTCTAATCTATTATACTTTTATCCTACTTATCTCAAGTATAAGTATTACTCTAATTATTACTCTAATCTATTATACTTTTATCTTACTTATCTCTTTAATCTATTATACTTTTATCTTACTTATCTTAAGTATAAGTATTACTCTAATCTACTTTAACAGCTATATTCTAATCTAGTATAGAACAAGATGTCTAACGTAAAGAAGTATAATAAAGACTATAATAGCGCTAATAACGCGCTATTCTAGTTCTAAGTAATACTATAAGACAAGTTTAGAAACTACTAACAAGTAGTATAAGAGGATATATAACCGGCCTATAAACAAGTAGTATAAGATATAGAGGATATACTACTAGCTAAGAAACGTAAGGATAACGTATAATAAAAGGATAACGTATAACGTAAGGATAACGCCCTTACTAATGTCCTTAACGTTATAGTAAACTACTAGACTACTAGAGTAGATACTAGCTTTTAGCTAATTATAAGACAAAAGGTAAGGGATAAAGTATATAAACTATAAGGTACTAAGTATATCTAGCCTTAAAAACATAAAATAGACTATAATAAAGACCTAGACCACTTGTACGCCTAGGCTCTTTACGACCTAGTTAAACTACTAATACTATACCTTTACTAGTATTATAATAGTAAAGGTACTAATAGATTTTTAGCTAACGTAATACTTATAAGTAGAGTAATAGTAGTAGTACTAAATATAAGTATATTAGTATAAGAGAGGTTAAAGCTCTAGCTAGAAAATTTTACTTCTAATAGTTAAGTATATACTAAGATAAAGTAGTATAGTTAACTTATATTAACACTAATAAGAAAAGTTATTACGCTAATAACTAATAACTCTAAAATTCCTCTAATAAGTAATATACTAAAAAGAAGAGTAGAAAAGGTAGTACTATTCTTCTAGATAAAGCTAATTAAAGTAGTAGAGCTATTACTAGATTGCTATAATAAGAAGGACTACTATATAATACTACTTCTAAGAGTAGATAAAGAAGTAGCTATAGATATAGCTACTATAGTATCTACACTAGCCTAATAACGATTATACTTAGCGATAATGTCTACCTCTAGATTACGTAAGATATACGTAGTAAAAGCTAACCGGACTAAGACTACTCTTATACTATTAACACTAAAACACGCCTACGCCCTAGCTTTTATAAAAGTCCTTAGAGTCGTAGCTATACGTACTAAACAAGAGTTAGATAAGGCTATTACTAAGAGTAATAAGGCTATAACGACTATTAACGAATTATACGTAAAGCTAGAAGACCTTAAGATAGATATAAAGGTAAAAGATATTAAGGCTTAGATTTAAAAGATATACTAAGACCTAGAGGACTATAAAGGCCGTGTAACTAGTAATAACGTTATTTATAAGCTAAAGAGATACAAAGCGTAGTCTTACTTTAAGCTACCTAATCTGTTTCTTTATTTTAAATAAGACTAAATAAAAAAGGATTTTATAAAACCTAGCTAATTTATTAATACTACCTTATTTTCTAGAATTAGAATATATAACTTATATAGTAAAGTTAACGTAATCTATAAGTGTATATACGCTTGTAGATTAGTAGTAGTACAAGAGCGTAACTATTACTATAAGGATAGTAAAGTCGTTAGAAGAAGTATATAAGAATATAAGGCTACTAAGGATAAGGATAAGTACTTAGTATATAAGATAGACGGTTTTAAGTTATAATAGTCTAAATAGTCTATAAAGACTTTAAACTACATAACTAGGACTACTTTAACTAAGCTATATCTTTACTTTTACTTACGCATTACTTATTTTAACTACTCCTTTAATTATATTTACTTTGTCTATACTCTTTTACTTACTTTTATATAGTTTTATTTACTTTTTATATAGTAAGGACACTACTTTTTCTTTAGTTAGTAAGAGTTGTTATAGTAGAGTAAGTAACGCTACATATAGCGTATAAGATATAGTATATAGCGTATAAGAAGAAAGGAGCGTAGCGCGTATAGCCTATAAATAGCCTATATCTAAAGAAATAGAATAATTATAGAATTTAATACATACAAAACGTACTATAAGTAGCGATTCCACGTAATAACTGTAACAATAATAGTATAAACGTAATTAGTAGTACATAAGTTTTTACCTAGCTTTAGTACGGTTTTACTACGTGATTTATATAGTATAAAGGTTCTGTATATAGTAAGTATAAGTAGTAAGAACAATAATAATATTAACATTATTATTATTATTAAATCTACTTAAGATATAAGCGTTAGATTATATAAAGATAAACTAATTATTAGCTAAATTATTATATATCTCTACTATAAAAGAACTAGCCTAAGAAGGCTTACTAGTATAGATATACTTATTAGTAGACTAGTAAAGTAAAAAAGAGTAGTTACGTCTTTACTTTTATAAGGTTATAGTAAGGGTAGTATAAAGTATCTTAAAGAAAAGAATAATTAAAAGATATTAAAGTTACTTTAAGATTTTAGTTTTAAAAAAGAAAGTTTAAGAGTAAATAAAAAAGAAGAAAAGGTTATAAGTAAATTAGTAAAGAAAAAGGTAAAGAAGTAAGATATTTATATAAAACATAATAAAGACCTTTTACTAGTAAGTAACTAAATAAGTAATAAGAACTAAGCTAGATTTAGTATAAAACAATAATTAAGATAATAAGCTATAAATAAACTTAAAAAAAAACTTTTACAATAGTTGTCTACGCCTCTTACTACTCTAAAAACTTAAAAACAAACAATAGAACTAAAATCAGTACCTTTAGATACTCTCTAGAGTACTAGTAGACTATAGGCAAGCCTATAGTAACAGATAGTAGGTATACTAGACTTAAACAGAGCTAACACTACCTACTTATAAGTAAGAGCTAGTACTTTTATACCTTAACTAAGAGCTATAGTAAGGAGCTAGAGAGTAGTAAGGGTAGTAAAGACAATAAGACAGAGAAAATTATATAAAGAATTAAAGCTTACGTAATACTAGATAAGAAGGATAAGGCGTCGCGCCTTCTTTACGACCTTATTGTAATAACGACAGTAGTAGTAAAGCTAAAGGTAGCGAATATAAAGACCCTCTTGTATACCCCTAAGACCTTTTTTAACGACGACCTAGTAACGATTAAGTAATTAAGAACGATGTTAAAAGAGGCCTTCTAGAGGCTAATAGTAGTAGCGGCCCTCTAGGCTACGTACGCGTTAGTAGTAGGCTAGTACTTAATAAGAGTATAAGTAATACTAGAGAGATAGATTAAGGAGCTAAGGATTAGAGTAGATAGACAAACAAAGGACCTAGTATGTTATAGCGCTATTAAAGTAGTAATAGTAGCTAATATAGCGATTAAGGGCGCTAAGGTAGTAGCGACCTACTAGCTCTTTAGTAGTAATACTATCCTTACCTTTAAGGAGGCTATACTAAAGACTATAATCTAGGATTAAGGCTAGGTATAAAAGGCGTTTAGGCTTATAGCCTAGCGTTATAAGAGTAAGTTTATAGTAATTATAAAGGGCCTACTAGTAGACTAGGTTATATAGATAAAATTAAGAGCGCTACTAGTAAAGATCTAAGCCTATATACTATATGTTATAAAGGTTAAAGTCGAGCCTGTTAGGGCCTTTATAGTAAAGTTTATAATAATAGTACTATACCTCTAAAGCGCTAATATAGCGATACGCTTATATAAATAAGGGCTAATCTAGTAAGCATAGATTTTTAATTACAAGTTGTATTTAGCTAACCTATAAATCTAAAGATACTTTTAGTACTACTAGTTTAGCTATATTAGGCGGTTTTATAAGAACTAGGCCTAGTACAGCTACTATATAAGAGCGGCGTACCCTTAAGGTAAAGAGGAGTACCCTTAACTTAATAGTAAAAAGAGATACATTAACTATAGTAGACTATACGTAGTATAAGACTATTAGTATCTTAAGGCCCTTAAGGTAAAGGAGTAAGTACATACTATATATTAGTAAAGACCTAGATAGTTTAAGGTATTAAAGAGTAGCTTTACTAGCTAGGTACCTAGTATTATACTAGTGTCCTTATAGGATAGTAACGACAGCTACTAGGTCGTAGTACCTAAGAGACTATAGATAGGTAATAATAAGAAGCCTATAGTAAAGACTCTAGTAAGGCGTAGGCGCCCTCTTATTAGGGCACTAGACATAGTAACGGTTTAGAGCTACGACATTATAAAGATATTAAGCTAGGGAACTAACTAGGGGTCTAGCGACCCCTTTATAACGTAAGACTTATAGATCCTAGACTCTTAGTAATAAAATTAATAATAGTATACTAGAATACTATAAAAAGGAACGGCCTTACCTTAATAGCGCTTTATAATAGCTATAAAGCTAACGTTATAATAATCTAGGAGCTATAGTATAACAAATAGATAAAGATAGTCTACTACCTAGCGTAAGTAAAGTACTAGTAGGTCTATAAGGGTAAAGGCTGTATAGTTATCTACGTTTATAAGTAGTACCTACTTCTTACCTAAGTAGTAGAGACTAGCGTCGACTAGTGTTATGTTACTCTATAAGGTATTACTATCTAGTTAATATACTTGCTAATTCCTAACTCTCTAGGCTAGACTAGCCCTTTCTAGCGGCTTATTAAGAAGGACCTAAAGGGGCTATAGATTGTTATAAGCGACATAAACCTTTACTACTTACTCTAAGACAGAGCTAGTAAGACTACCCTTAAATTAGAGACCCTCTTTTATCTGGCCTATAGGTAGTAACTCTTACTATATATACCTTAAAGAGAGCTAACCTAAAAGAGATATAGTAAACAAGACTTAACGATTAATTATATATAGGCTATAGCGACACTCTAGTATACCTACTAAGGTAACCTAGAGTATAAGGGATCTAACTACTACGCCTAGCTAATTAAGGTTATTACTTTAGTAAGGGATTACTATAAGAGAGCTATAAAGGTACTAGGATAGAGCTAGACCTTAATAGACTAAGAGCTAGTAGCGATAAAGGCTAAGAGGCTTTACTTCTCTTTTAAGCTACTAGACATACCTTATAAGGTTAATAAGGCTATTAACTTACTTACCTCTTAGCTTATATATATTATAGACTTATCTATCCTAAGAAAGAAGGTTAGCTAAGAGTATACTAAACTCTAGTAGAGTAGTAAGGTCCTTAAGGCCGTCTAGTAAACGTAGGTAGTATACTATTAATATACTACTACCTTAACTAAACTTTACTAGTACGACCTTTAGTAGGCTAGTACTTACTAACTCTAGACGATCTAAGATACAAAGACTAAGAGCTAGTATAGTACCCTTACTACTACCTTAAAAGACTAACAGAAACTTTAGAGTCTTAAAAGGTAGGCTAGGCTTTATAGCTACGTACCTTTAAAACCGGCCTTACTCTCTTCTCTTTAGGGCGCTAATAAGAAGGTACTAGCTATAAGCTACTATAATAAAGTAATAGTGTTAGGCTAGTAGTTCTTTTTAGAATTAGTAGCTAATCTTAGTAATGTTATTCTAGACCTCTAAGACAAGTAGTACTAGCGGTTTACTATTAACAACACTATAATAAAGGTAGATATTACTAACGTTCTCTAAAAGACAGGTACCTAAAAGGTACTAAGACCTAACCTACTACTTACCGGCTTTCTTAAGGTATATAGGCGCCCTTTAGCTAAGCTCCTTATAGTAGTAGTAACTATAAGCCTCTAGCTAAGGCACGTCTTAGCGTAGTTTAAAGTAGTAAAGGTAGTAGTACTATATAAGCCTAGAAAGACCCTTAAACAGTAACAAACCGCTAAGGCCTATAGGCTAATATTACTCTTAAGCGTAATAAGTAAAGTAATTAAGTTAGTAATTAGCTAGTACTTTACTAACGCTATAAAGTCGTAAGGGCTCTTCTTAGAAATGTAGATAAGAAACTAGCTATAACACTTAACAGACCTTATAGTTAAAATAGTAGTTAACGCTATATATATAGTGTAGAGCTATAAGGCTATAGCGTCTCTTTTCTAACTAGATATTAAAGGCGCCTTTAATATAGTAAACTATATACGCCTTCTTTATACTCTCTAATACCTAAGGTTCCTTATATAGGCTATATAGTAAGTATATAGCTTTCTTACTAATTAGACAGCTAGCCTCTTCTTTAATAAGAAGGTAGTACTACTCTAGAAAGTTACTATAAGGGTACTATAAGGCTTACTCTTCTCTCTTATCCTCTTTCTCTTTTATACTACTAGCTTATGTACACTACTATAAAGACATATAGGCCTTATTATAGTAGGGTTTACTAACGACCTTAATCTCTTAGCTTTTAGTAAAGATACGATAAAGACACGCTAGTACCTTAAAAGGACGTAGTAGACATATAGCTAGTAGTCGTATATAAAAGAGATAGAGTTTGTCCTTAAAAAGAGTAAGCTCTTTTACCTTACTTACGCTTACGCTATACTAATAACGCTTATCTACCTTAATAGCCAGGTTATACCTCTAGTCTAAGAGGCCTACTTTCTAAGAGTTTAGATAAATTAAAAGCTTAGATAAAAGGGCTACCTTAACGCTATTAAATAAAAGTTTATTACCTAGTAGTTTGTACTTATAAGGCTTGTTACGTCTATATAAGGATATAGCCTACTACGCGTAAGGAAGATCTATATAAAGGTAATCTAGAGTACTATAGTATATAGTATAAGGGTCTAGTACTGCCCTTCTAGGTAGTAAACTAAAGGGATTATAAAGGACCTTACTATATAGTAGTTATAGTACCTTTACGTTATTATAAGAGCGTACTAGACGACTCTTGTCTAGTTCCTTAAGTCTAAAATAGCTACGCCCTTACTTAACTTCTACCTTAATAAACAAGTAACAGACTTTAAACAACGTCTTAAACGTATAAGTAAGGGCAAACTTATATAGTCTATCTATAATAAGGTAACAACCTGTCTTTAATAACGCTAGAAACGCCGCTATAGTACTACTATAGCGCTACCTTATACGTTACTTAAGTATAAGGCAGGCTGTACTATATAGACAAAGGACTAGTATAGGGACTCTCTTCTAGAGAAGACCTTATAAGGGAACTAGAAGGTATAATAGTCTTAATACGATAGCTTACTAGTATACTACTAGGGCGCCGCCCCGGCCGTACTACTTACTCCTTTAGTAGATACCCTTAAGAAGTACCTACTCTTTTGTAAGTATAAAAGCTCTTTTTTAATATAGATCTATACTAGTAAAGTTAGACTCTAGGCTTTCCTTTTTAAGCGTAAAGTACTAGAGGTAGCGACTCTCTAGTACCCTTATAGTAAGGCCCTAGAGATAGTAGCTTACCTAATCCTTAACTACTAGTAGCTAGACTAATAGTAGTAGGCCTTATAGTAAGCGCTCTACCTAAGAGTACTATAGACATTCTGTAACTTTATAGTAGTAATAGTAAAAGGTAAGAGCGCTTATATACTAATCTGTTAGCTACTATCTACTAGCTAATTCCTATAGTTCTGTCTAGCTAAGCGCTACCTAGTAAAGGAGTTATAAGAGAAGGAGTAGCCTTAGCTAGTAGCCGGTACCTTACTAGTGCCTTACTAGTGTCTTGTTAGTATGTTTAGTATTACTAGGCTAGAAGGTTAAGTTCTAGTAAGGTAGTAATAAGGACCTAGTACTCTAGCGGCACTATAATAGTATAAACACAAGTAGTAGTACGTAGGTTTTTACCTGGCTTTAGCACGGTTTTACTACGTGATTTATGTAGTATAGAGGTTCTATATATAGTAGGCATAGGTAGTAAGAACAATAATAATAATAATAATAATTAAGATAATAATTAAGATAGCTCTAGGCCTATATTAAGATAAGCCTACGTAACGTCTTAGCTAGTAAATAAAGGCTATATCTAATATATATACAAAACTAGTACCTAAGGTAGTTATAAAAGTAATTTATAATATAAAAAGAGAAAAAGGCTTATAAGATTAGAATTTTTTTATCTTAAGAGTTAAAAGAATAGTATATAAATAAATAAAGAGTAACCTTTAAGTAAGAACTAAAGTAACTATAAGTAGTTATTATTTTCTTATTTTTAATCTAAGAATAAAGTAGAGTACTAAAAGTAGTCTAGTATATATAAGGTATACTATATCTATAGTAATATCTATAAGCTTATATAAAAGAGATAAAGACATAATAAAAGGACTAGTAATATAATAGTGCCTTAGTAAAAGGGTTTTATTTTCTTTTCTTTTTATAGAACTATATATATACTAAAACTTAGATTAAACTCTTATAGTACCTAGTATAAGTATTTAATAAAGAAAGATGTTACTACTACTACTACTATAGTATTAGGTTCTAGAACAAACAGTAAGATAGTAAGGCTAGTAAGAGTAGTACTAGAACCCTTAGGCTTATTAAAGGCTAACTAGAAAGTAATTATATAATAAGTAGTATGTCTTCTTAGTAAAAGGATTAATATTAATAATATAAATAATAACAAGAGTAATAATAATATAAATAATAAGGTTAAAGACAATACTAGTAACTAACGACTTATAGCTAAAGTAGTTAGATTGTTTAACCTAGTATTTAATAGTAAAGGTATAGAGCTAAAGATTATATAGTAAGGTAAGTATATAATATATATAGACGTTTATCTTTATATAGATTAACTCTAGTACCTTATAAAGTAGTATTTAAAGAAAGTAGTATAAGACATATAGATAATATATTTATAAGAAGAAGTACTACTTTAGTATTTAGTAGAGCTTATAAAGCTAGAAAGAGAATTTTTAATAAACAAGAATATAAAGAAGATACTTAAAGAGATTAATAGACGTTTTAAAGAGTACCTTAAAGTTACTTATACTATACTAAACACTAAGAGGTTTACTATAGTAGACCTTTAAGAAGGTAAGTTAATATATATATTCTTTATATATATATTCTATTTGTTTTAATTACTAAAAAGTAAATCTATATTTTAAAACCTCTTGTTTTTATAGATAGTACTTAACTTATAGATATAGTTATATGTATTATACCTAATAAAGTTAATGTTAATTAAGAAGTTTTATAAGAAGGTAAATTTAAAAACAGTAGCCTTAGTTAACTACGTAAGTAGACTATAGTAGCTAATTATAACTAACTAATATATAAGCTATAATAGTAAAGACAGGCCCTTTCTTTGTTTAAATTTATATAACCTTAGACTAGTAGCCTTATACTTATAAGCCTTACGTTTATATTAGTTATAAAAAAAAAACATCTCTCTCTTAAAAAGCGGTATTTTTAGAAAACAATAGCTACTATACTTATTAAAAGGACCTTAAAACACTTCTTTAAGTACTTACTTTAACTTTTATTATTATATAATAGCGTACCTACTAGTGCCCTTAAGAGAACTTACTAGAGATAGTTAAAATAGGCTAGAAAGACCTAGAATCTACCCTAGCTAATAATTACTTAGTATTACTATAAAAATATATAAAGTAATATTATAAGCTAATAAGTAGGCCTCTAGTACTAGACACTCTCTAGTAATACTAAGTATTAAAAAGTTAGTTAACAAAATTAAATACGTTATAAAAACTCTATACATAAGTAACGACAATACTAAAGCCCTAGAATAAGCCTAATAAATAGCCTCTTTAATTAAGAACATTAAAACTAAAGTTATAAACCTTAGTATATAAGGCTAACTAATATATATAGTAATAGCTAGAGAAAGAGCGCCTTAAGCCTACCTAGTAACTAGTAGCCCTTTAACCTAGACGTTTAGGTATAAGGACATTATAAAGATTAAGAAGAGGATTAGGGTTAAGCTCTTTATAAAGGATATAAAGAGGTTTAAAAACATTAATTATAAGACAATAAAGGGTAAGATTAATATAGCTCTCTTAAGAGCCCTAGTATAGACTATTTATAAGTATAAAAACAAAGGCTATACGCTTTATATAAAGGATTTAAAGAGTATAAGGCAAATATAAAGAGATTAAGGCTAGGTAACGTTAACCTTTAGTAAAGTAAAAGTATTCTAGACTATACTACTAATAATTATATATAATGTTAAGGTTAAGAGAGTAGGCCTTAAAAAGAATTCTTTAAAAAGAAAGGAATAGATCTAGGCTATCTAAGTATTAAACCTAAAGATCTAAATCGTTAAGTCGTTCTAGTTAGTTAAGATATACGCCTAAGAGAAGTAGTAGACATCTTTTGTCTTAAGTATCTTAGACTTTAAATACATAAAAAAAGTAATTAAGAAAGGCTTAATAGTAGATAGTAAACTATACTACTACGCCTTTTACTTCTTAAAAGTGTCCTTAAACTAGTACTTTAAGTACTAAGAGATAAGACCTTACTAGTTAACTATATGTTTAAAATAAAAAACTTATAGAATATATATAAGCTCTTACTAGATAAAGACATACTAAAACTTATAAAATAAAGAGAAATAAAGATATACTAACTATAAGAAAAGAAGACACTAGGCCTAAGACTAAGTAGCCTACTTACTACTATAAAAAAAATTAAAAGAAGTAGAGTAAGCGGCCCTTATAAGGCTTAGTAAGTATTATTAAAGAGATCTAATTAATACTAGAGTAGCCTTAGGCCTAACCCTTACTCTTACTCTAAGTAACCTAAAACACTCTATAAGAAGACTAAGAGTTAATACTCTAATAGGCTAAGAAAGAGCTATATACTAATATATATAAACCTTTAGCCCTTAAGTAAGAGATATAAGCCTTTTTACTAGTTCCCTAAATAAAAAGAGAAAGAATAAAGAAACTAATAGCTCTAACTCTTACCTTCTCTCTCTTTTAATACTAAGCTTTAGAACCTTTATAGTACTTAGCTATATAACTCTAGTTATCCTTATCTTAAGTTAGATAGAATCTTAAATAAATAAAATACTTATAAGCTAAGACTCTTTATAGAATTAGACTAGGACTTATTTAATATACTATAATATAACGTTAATAAACAAAAGGACGTTATAATTACGCTACTTTAAGACCCTTTCTTAGTCTAGTATAATATCTTAGTTATTTAAGAACTCTAGTATAATAGACACGACTTTATAACTACTTTACTAGGTCTTTAGTAGAGACTAATCTATAGACAAGTAAAGGGTATAAGAGTAGTAATATATATAAACAAAAAGATTAATTAGACTACTTAGACCTTTAATACCCTTTACTTAGACCTATACTAAGTTAGCCTTAAAGTTAACGTTATAAGTACTTTAATACTAGTTAAAGTTATAAACATCTATAACCCTTCTTCTCTTAACAAGTATACTCTAAGAAGACCCTTTACTCTCTTAGCTCTTTAAAAAGAGCTAGACAACTAAAGCTATAAGTATATAGTAGTAAGGGACTTTAACCTTTATTACCTTATATAAAGAGGTAGAGCCTCTTAAGACTTAAAGAGAATATTAGATAAAGTAATAAGTATTTTATAAGACTTTTTACTTAAGATTATAATACTTATTAAAGAATAAACGTAAGAAAAAGAAACTATAAATCTTATATTAACCTAGCTCTAATCTTAATTAAATTTAAAGATCTTCTTAGCTCTTATAAAGTAAAGCTAGGACATAACCTTTAGTCTAATTACTTTCTTATTACTATAAAGCTTAGATTTAAGGCTAAAAGCTATGTCTTACTCTTATAAAGATAATAAAAAGCGACTAATAAACTAAAGCTCCTTAAAATCTTATAAGGCTTAGCGCTAGTAATCTCTAAGCTATATACTCTAGAAGATATTAATAACTAGCTCTAACTACTTATAGACTTCTTAAATTAGGCTATTAAAGTAGCGGTCTTATAGTAAAAGGTAAGTAATAAGTCTAAAAGCTTTTAGAATAAAGAGTATAGTAAGTAAGTAAAGAGAGTAAGACAAGTAGACCTAAGAAAGTACTAAAGAAAAGGTAAGAGAATTCTAAAAGAGATAATAAGAGAGTAGTATAGAATAGTAAGAGAAAAGAAGAAAGTAATCTTAAAAGCCTAGACCCTTTACTTTAAGGCCTTAGTTTATAAGGCTAGCTAGTATAAAAGAGAAATATAGTAACTTAAATAATAAGTAAAGAATAAAAGCTACTTACTTAAACCCTTACTATAGTTCTTAACCCTTTACTCTTAGAGTAAAAAGGCCTTAGTTAATACTTATAAGATAAAGGCTAAAGCTTTTTAAGACGTTTTCTTTACTCTAGCTCTTAACGCTAATCTTTTAGATATCTTAGAATACTAATACCCTTAAGATAGGCTAGTTAACCTAAGAAAGAGACAATATAAAGATAGTCTATTTTACTTATAAGAGTTCTTAGTAGATAAAGTTTATACTATAATTAAGAAGCTTAAGAACAAAAAGGCCTTAGACTTAGATAAGATCTTAAATAAGATTATTAAAATGTTAATAAAGGTCTTACTCTAATACTATACTTACTTCTTTAACTACTATACTTAAGTTAAGTACTTCTTAAAGAGGTTTAGAGTAGCCTAAACTATTATAATCCTAAAGCTAAGAAAAGACTACTACTAAGTAAAATTATATTAACTAATTACCTTTCTTAATACTCTTAAAAAGACTCTAGAGAAGCTAGTTACTATAAGACTAACTAACTTAATAGAGAATTACTAGCTCTTTCTAGTATACTAAATAAGGGTATAAAGAGAAAGAGACATAACTATAGTACTAGAGCTAATTATAGAACAAGTCTATAAGGCTTAGTAAAGTAGCCTAAAAATAGTAGCGTTAATTCTTAGCCTAGATATAACTAAGGCCTTTAATAATTTATTTTACTTAAGGCTCCTTTATATCTTATGTATAAAGAAGATCTTAGAGTAGATAGTCTAACTAGTTAAAGGCTTTCTTTTAGAGAGAAGTAGTTTAATTAGGATTAATAACTATACTAGCCTCTTCTTTAAAGTCTCTTTTAGAATTCTATAAGGCTTCTTTCTATCCCTTATCTTCTTTTTATTTTATAACTTAGAACTAGTAGAATAGTATAATACTACCTTATAAGAAGAAAGTACTATTAGATTTGTTAATAATATAAACATTATTATCTAAAGTAAGATAATAAAAGGAAATTACTAAAGGCTAGTAAAGATTTACTAAGTATGTTCTAACTAGGCTTATAGACATAAGGCTATCTTTAAACTAATAAAATACTATCTACTCTACTTAAGTAAAGGACAAAAACATAACCTAAACGTAAGCCTTTTCTTAAGTAATATAAAGATTACTTTAAAACTATTAATTAAGATCCTTAGCCTTATCTTAGACCTAAAGCTAATATAAGAAGCTTACTTAAAACACCTAAAAGAAAAGATAAAAAAGTAGATATTAGCCTTAACCTATACTATAGCCTTAACGTAAGGTATAATAATAAAGAAAGCCTGTCTAATATACTATATAGTTATCTTTCTAGTACTTATATATACCTTAACGGTTTAGTTCTTAACTATAGACCTTACTAAGAGTCCTTTAAGGATAGTAAAGTTACTCTAAAAGATCTAAAACAGTAGTCTTAAGGTAGTCTCTAGAGTGTTTAAGGCTACCTTAATTAAGATCTTATATACTAAAATAAACGTACTCTTAATCTACTTTTACCTTAAATTCCTTTAAAAGACTATATAAGTAAGAGTATAGCTTATAAGTTATAAAGCCGTTATTTAGAATACTAGAGACTAGATATAAAGAAATATAGACCTTAGTAAGGGTAGGCCTTAGTCTAACCTAAGGCCTACCTTAGTAAAAGTTAAAGAAAGATAAACAAAGAATAAGCTTAAAGGCTAGAATATAAGATAAGATAAGAAACCTAAGACGCCTTTCTTACTAAGAGAGCTCTTTCTTACTAAGGTATAAGGTATCTTTAAGAAGAAACTCTATAAGGATTAGAATATATAGTAGAAACGCTACTAGTAAGATAACCTTAGGTTAACCCTTATATAGTAAGAAGAGCTAGGAAAAGAACATATAAAGAGATATAAATTAATAATAAAAGTAGAATACTTTCTAGTACTAGCTATTAAGATAAAAAAGATTAGTCTCTAAGCCTTCTTAACTTAAAGAAAGGTCTTTACCTACTTAGTAGATTACTTATACAAGTAGAGGTCTTAGATAGTAAAGTACATTATTACTAGATACCTAGATTTTAGAGAATAAAGGGTATACTTAATTAAATAACTAGGCTTATTAGATTATTAAGTAATTATATTTAACCCGGGTTGTCTCTAAAAGGTAGCTAGATAGCTAATAAGGCTAGGTATCTTAAGACAGTACTACCTTATAGTCTAGGCCTTAGCTAACTAATTAAATATAAAAAGAATATAAGGAATACTTAAGGTAACCTAAGGTTTAACTAATACTAATATTTATTAACTAAGATAAGACTTAAATAAAATAGCTATACTACTAGAATATACTTAGGCTATAACTAATATAAAAGAGCTATATAATTCTAACTAAAATCTATAATACTACTTACTTAAGTAAGTATACTTAGACTATACCTAAGATTATATATAACTAAAAAGAAAAAAGAATAATAAAAGAAAAGAAAGAAATAAAGTAAAAAGATATAACCTTAAGACAAAACTAGAACTAAGAAAAGAAAAACCCTCTCTAATTAAAGAAGGACTAGAGCTAATTATAAGTAGTAGTATTATTAACAAGTATATAATTCTATTACTTATTAGCTATATTTATAAAAAGAATAAAAGGACCTTATAATAAAGTAGAGAGTCTAGATTATTATTACTATACTAGTATTAAGCTAGTCTAACTAACTAGTAATCTTATAAGTAGTATTATCTAAGAAGTAGTAATAGGTTTAGCCTAGGCCTACTATCTTATAGATAAGGTACTAAGAACTTTTATATAAATTCTACTACTTATTAAAAGTAGTAAAAAGAAAAACAAAAGAGCTATTTACTATATAAGGTAAAAAGTAAGTAAAAGTAATCTTTTAAGCTAAGAGAATAAAGAAGCTAAAGTAAGTAGTAATAATAAAGTAAGTATACTTTACTACCTTTCTTACTTAAGAAAAGTGTTTAAAAAGAATTTAGCTAAAGGGTTAGTAAGGGCTAAGAGAGAAAAAGGGCTAAGAAAATTATACTTTATTATAAGAAGAATACTACTAAGTATAATAATTATAGACGTTATCTTTTAACGCCTTTTTATATTAGTATATAAGGTTTAAAAACAGTATTTTAATATAATAAAGATAGTAACTCTAGAAAGACAACTACTTTATACTAATAAGCTCTTATTACTATATATATAGTAAGCGTACTACTAACCTTAGGTAAAGGTTAGTAAGGGATAGTACTAATATAAGATAGTATATATACTACTTTATAATATAAGTCTACTCTAGCGACTAACTAATAAGGTAGTAACGTCTCTTATAGTACTACCTTTTCTTTAGTTAGTTATAATAAGCCTTTTTTCTTTTTTTTTTTATTCTTATCTTTATTCTTTCTTTTTTTTCTTTTTCTTTTTCTACTAGCTTTACTAACTCTTTCTTCTCTCTTTCTTTTCTTATTCTTCTTAGTATCCTCTTCTTTAGACTCTTTAGTACCCTTTTCTTAGGCTTAGACTAGTATATCTCTTACTAACTTATTAAAATAGTCTAGGTTATTATTATTATTAATATTATCTTTATCTTTATCTCTTTTTATATCTTTATCTTTATCTTTACTCTTATCTTTCTTTCTTCTTTTTCTTTTACTTTACGTACTATAGCTACTACTTCTTACTTAAAAAAAGGTAGTACGCTTTATATAAATAGACTAAATAAAGAAAATTAATAAAGAAGTATCTTAAAGAAGTAGTAAAGCCTTAGTTCTATAAGTATATATACTTTTAGCTAGGCCCTTTTTCTTCTTCTTCTTTTACTTTATCTTTATCTTTATTTTAGTTATTACTATTATTATTATTTATACTACTATCTTTATTATTATTATTATTGTCTTTAGCTTTAGCTTTAGCTTTAACTTTAGCTAGGCTACTACTTTCTCTAGTACTACTCTTAATCCTAGCTTAGCTAGTGTCCTCTTCTTTTTCTTTTCTTACTTAGTAAAGACAAGAGGTAGAGAAGGACGTAGGTTAGCTATAGATATAGGCCGCTTAGTAGGCTTTAGTTATATAAGGTAAGAACGTTAGTCTATAAGTAAGTAATAAAAGGTACTAATAATAAGAAATATATAAACCTTTAATAAAGTATCTAGACTAATTTAGGTAAAACCCTCTTTTAGCTCTTTAGAAGTAGATCTATAAGTACTAAACATTATAAGAAGGCTAGGTAAAAACATCTTAGACCTACTTTAAAAAAGAGTAAAAAGGTTATTATTATTAATATTAATATTATTATTATTAAATCTACTTAAGATATAAGTATTAGATTATATAAGAATAGACTAATTATTAGCTAAATCGTTATATGTCTCTATTATAAAAGAACTAGCCTAAAGAGGCTTACTAGTATAGATATACTTACTAGTAGACTAGTAAAGTAAAAGAAAGTAGTTACGTCCTTACTTTTATAAGGTTATAGTAAGAGTAGTATAAGGTATCTTAAAGAAAAAGACGATTAAGAGATATTAAAGTTACTTTAGGATTTTAGGTTTAAAAAGAAGAGTTTAAGAGTAAATAAAGAAAAGAAAAAGGTTATAAGTAAATTAGTAAAAAAAAGGTAAAAAGATAAGATATTTATATAAAATATAATAAAGACCTTTTACTAGTAAGTAACTAAATAAGTAATAAGAACTAAACTAGATTTAGTATAAAATAATAATTAAGATAATAATTAAGATAGCCTTAGGCCTATATTAAAACAAGCTTATGTAATGTCTTAACTAGTAAATAAAGGCTATACTTAATATATATATAAAACTAGTACTTAAGGTAGTTATAAAAGTAATTTATAATATAAAGAAAAGAAGAGGCTTATAAGATTAGAATTTTTTTATCTTAAGAGCTAAAAGAATAGTATATAAACAAATAAAGAGTAACCTCTAAATAAGAACTAGAGTAACTATAAGTAGTTATTATTTTCTTATTTCTAATCTAAGAATAAAGTAGAGTACTAAGAGTAGTCTAGTATATATAAGGCGTACTATATTTATAGTAATATCTATAGGCTTATATAAAAGAGATAAGAACATAATAAAAGGCGGCCGGCGTCCCTCTAGCGCCACGCTAGCGTCTTGTTAGCATGTTTAGTATCACTAGGCTAGAAGGTTAAGTTCTAGTAGGGCAGTAATAAGGTCTTAGCGCCCTAGTAGCGCTGTAATAGTGTAAATGTAAGCAGTAGCACGTAGGTTTTTACCCGGCTTTAGCACGGTTTTACTACGTGATTTATGTAGTATAAGGGTTCTATATGTAGTAAGCATAGGTAGTAAGAATAATAATAATAATAACATAATAAAAGAACTAGTAATATAATAGCGCCTTAGTAAAAGGGTTTTATTTTCTTTTTTTCTTATAGAACTATATATATACTAAAACTTAGATTAAACTCTTATAGTACCTAGTATAAGTATTTAATAAAGAAAGATATTACTACTACTACTACTATATTAGTTATATTAATACTTGTTATAGAGTTTATACTAACTATAAGGTTAGTAGCTATAACTATAAGGTTAGTAGCTATAACTATAAGCTTAATAAGTACTATAACTTACTTAATAACCTTTCTTTTAGCTTAATAGCTTAAATAAACAAGGTTAGAACAACTTGTAGAGTAGTAATAATAGCTTTATAAATAAGAGGTAGAATAGAAACGTCTTAAATACTAACTACTAAAGCTAGGCTCTAGGTTAGTATAGATAGCTATAGATTACTACTAGTAACGCTTATATTAAAAATAAAAACAAATATTAATACTAACTAATACTAGTACAGGCTTACTAAGCTATAGCTAAAGACATACTTAACAAAGAATATAAAGACTATACCTAAGGCGTAAAAGTATACTATATATAAAGAGAGCTTATAACTAAACTACTACCTTACTTTAGTAAGAAAGACTTTATAAAAATAAATATATAAGAAAAGGAATTTTATAATAACCTAATTATTAACTTTATAAAAGTTAATTTTTTTACCTTAAGTAAGGTTATTACTCTAATAGACAATTACAGGTATAAGAAATATAAAGCTTACTTTATAAGTATAAATAAGCTCTTTATATATCTTAAAAAAGAATATAACTTTATCTACTTAAATTCTAAGCTACTAATAATAAAGACTAATAATAGTTTAGTATAAGCCTAAGCCTTAGACTATAGTAAAGATATAGTAGTTATATTAAACGCTAATATAGCTCTAGATATAAGAACTAGCTATAGATTCTACTTATAGTACTATATAATAGTTAAAGTAGTATTTAAAAGCCTAAAAAGTAACAAAGTTACTAGATACCTAGACACTAGCTTTATACTTAATATTATAAGTAAGAAATAGTTATATAGTTATTATTAAGACATATAAGTAAAGATAAGAGTAAAACTAATTAGCGTTAGTAGAGTTAGTATAAACAAGATTTAGTTAGCTAAATATATTATAGCTAACATGTTTTTTCTAGAAAAGAAAGATAAAAAAGTAGTATAAGTATATATAGTCTATAAAATCTATTTAGTTAACATACTATTAGTAAACCTAATTATTAGTATAGATATTATAGGCCTAGAGAGTATTAATCTATAGATATTAGAGAAGACAGTAGTTATATAGTTATATAAGGTTAAGATTAACATTTATATAGACTTAAAAAGAACTAAAGCTACTACTACTATACTTATAAAAGAGAGTATAATAATTTCCTTATATATAATAGTAGTAATACTAGTTAAGTATAATACCTTAGTATAGACAACATAAGACATACTCTTTAAACTAGGTAAAGTATAGATTAGCTTGTTTATATATCTTACTAACTATTACTTAGCGTTAATTCTTACCTAGAATAAGTCTAATTACTTAGTTACTATTAAAGAAGGTTCTAGACTTAGTAAACTTGTCGACTTTAATTATAAGAACTGTTTCTAGCTATTAAAAGATACTATAGACTTATGTAAGCTAGCCTTATAATTACCTTAAGAGAAAAGAATATAGATAACTCTAAATTTAATAACTACTAAGTTAAAACATTACTATAAGGTAATAGTTTATAGACTACCTAAGTAGACTAAATAGTTTATACGCCTCTTAGACAAGTTCTTTAATAGCTTATAGAATAATATAAGGTTTATTAACGTTCTAAAGAACTAGTAGATAAAAGTAAAGCTTTAAGACAACTAGTAAAACAAGATAACTAGTAAAACTAAGGTATATCTACTAGGTATATAAGACTATAAGGTACTTAAGTTAACGTTTTATAACCTTATTAAATAAGGCTACCTTAAAAGAACACGACATATAATACTCTTTTTATACTTAGTATTTATAGTATAAAAGACTATACTAAATAGTAAAAAAAAGAGCTATATAGTTATAAATATCTAAGGACTAAACTAGCTAGTAGTACTAGACATATACCTAATACTAATATAAGAAGATATTCTATAGATAATATAAGGCTACTAGTACATTATAGTAGTTAATACGTTTAGTTACTTTTACTAATAACAAAATTATTTAGAGATATACTATTACTTTATAAAGGAATATTAGTAGAGTCGCCTACACTCTTAACTGCCCTAAAAACTTAAAAACAAACAATAGAATTAAAATTAGTACCCTTAGATACTCTCTAGAGTACTAGTAGACTATAAGTAAGCCTATAGTAACAGATAGTAAGTATACTAGACTTAAATAAAGCTAGTACTACTCGCTTATAAAAAGGAGCTAATACTTTTATTCCCTAATAAAAAGCTATAGTAAGGAGCTAGTAAGTAGTAAGAGTAGTATAGACAATAAAATAAAGTTAATCTTATAATAAATTAAGGCCTACGTAATACTAAGTAAGAAAGATAAGGCGTTACGCCTTCTTTACGACCTTATTATAGTAACAATAGTAGTAGTAGAGCTAAAGGTAGTAAATATAAAGACCTTCTTACGTACTCTTAAGACCCCTTTTAATAACGACCTAGTAACGATTAAGTAATTAAGAACGATATTAAAAGAGGCCTTCTAGAGGCTAATAGTAGTAGTAGCCCTTTAGGCTACGTACGCGTTAGTAGTAGGCTAGCGCTTAATAAGAGTATAAGTAATACTAGAGAGACAGATTAAAGAGCTAAGGATTAGAGTAAAGAGATAGATAAAGGACCTAGTACGTTATAGTGCTATTAAAGTAGTAATAGTAGCTAATATAGTAATTAGGGGTGCTAAGGTAGTAGTAACCTACCGGCTTCTTAGTAGTAACACTATCCTTACCTTTAAGGAGGCTATACTAAAGACTACGATCTAAGATTAGAGCTAAGTATAAAGGGCGTTTAGGCCTATAGCCTAGCTTTATAAGAGTAAGTTTATAGTAATCGTAAAGGGCCTACTAGTAGACTAGGTTATATAAGTAAAATTAAGAGCGTTACTAGTAAAGATCTAAGCCTATACGCCGTATATTATAAAGGTTAAAGTTAAGCTTATTAGAGCCTTTATAGTAAAGTTTATAATAGTAGTACTATACCTTTAGAGTACTAATATAGTAACGCGCTTATATAAATAAGAGTTAATCTAGTAAGCCTAGATCTTTAACTATAAGCTATACTTAGCTAACCTATAAATCTAAAGATACTTCTAGTACTACTAGTTTAGTTACATTAGGCGGTTCTATAAGAACTAGGCCTAGTATAGCTACTATACAAGAGTAGCGTACCCTTAGAGTAAAGAAGAGTACCTTTAACTTAATAGTAGAAAGAGATGTATTAACTATAGTAGACTATATATAGTATAAGACTGTTAGTATCTTAAGGCTCTTAAGGTAAAGGAGTAGGTATACACTATATATTAATAAAGGCCTTAATAGTTTAAGGTATCTAAGAGTAGCTTTACTAGCTAGGTACTTAGCGTTACGCTAGCGTCCTTATAAGATAGTAACGATAGCTACTAGATTATAGTACTTAAGAGACTATAGACAGGTAATAGTAAGAAGCCTATAGTAAAGACTCTAGTAAGGTAAGGGCGCCCTCTTATTAAGGTACTAGACATAGTAATAGTCTAGAGCTACGATATTATAGAGATATTAAGCTAAGGAGCTAGCTAGGGGTCTAGCGACCCCTTTATAACATAAGACTTATAGATCCTAGACTCTTAGTAATAAAATTAATAGTAGTATACTAGAATACTATAAGAAAGAATAGCCTTACCTTAATAGTACTTTATAATAGCCGTAAAGTCGACGTTATAGTAATTTAAGAGCTATAGTATAATACTTAAATAAAGACAGTCTACTACCTAGTATAAGTAAAGTACTAGTAGGTTTATAAGAGTAAAGGTAGAGTAGTTATCTATATTTATAAGTAGTACCTACTTCTTACTTAAGTAGTAAAGACAGGCGTTAACTAGTATTACGTTACTCTATAAGGTATTACTATCTAGTTAATATACTTACTAATTCCTAACTCCTTAAGCTAGGCTAGCCCTCTCTAGTAGCTTACTAAAAAGGACCTAAAGAAGCTATAGATCGTTATAAGTAACATAAACCTTTACTACTTACTTTAAGACAGAGCTAGTAAGACTACCCTTAAATTAGAGACCTTTCTTTATCTAGCCTATAGGTAGTAGCTCTTACTACGTACACCCTAAAGGAAGCTAACCTAAAAGAGATATAGTAAACAAGACTTAACGATTAATTACGTATAAGCTATAGTAATACTCTAGTATACTTACTAAGGTAACCTAGGGTATAAGAGATCTAACTACTATACCTAGCTAATTAAGGTTATTACCTAAGTAAGGGATTACTATAAGAGAGCTATAGAGGCACTAGGGTAGAGCTAGACCCTAATAGACTAAGAGCTAGTAGTAATTAAGGCTAGAAGGCTCTACCTCTTCTCTAAGCTACTAGACATACCTTATAAGGTTAATAAGGTAGTTAACTTACTTACCTTTTAGCTTATACGTATTATAGACTTATTTACCTTAAGAAAGAAAGTTAGCTAAAAGTGTACTAAACCCTAGTAGAGTAGTAAGGTCCTTAAGGCCGTCTAGAAAACACAGGTAGTACGCTATTAATATACTACTACCTTAACTAAACTTTACTAGTACAACCTCTAGTAAGCTAGTACTTACTAACTCTAGATAATCTAAGATATAAAGACTAAGAGCTAGTATAGCGCCCTTACTACTACCTTAAAAGACTAATAGAAACTCTAGAGTCTTAAAAGGTAGGCTAGGCTTTATAGCTACGTACTCTTAGAACTAGCCTTATTCTCTTCTTTTTAAGGCACTAATAAAGAGGTACTAGCTATAAGCTACTATAACAAAGTAATAGTGTTAGGCTAGTAGTTCTTTCTAAAATTAGTAGCTAATCTTAGTAACGTTATTCTAGACTTCTAAGACAAGTAGTACTAGTAGTTTACTATTAACAATACTATAACAAAGGCCGACATTACTAACGTTCTCTAAAAGACAGGTACTTAAAAGGCGCTAAGACCTAACCTACTACTTACTAGCTTCCTTAAGGTATATAGGCGCCCTTTAGCTAAGCTCTTTATAGTAGTAGTAATTATAAGCCTCTAGCTAAGGCACGTCTTAGCGTAGTTTAAAGTAGTAAAGGTAGTAGTACTACGTAAGCCTAGAAAGACCCTTAAATAGTAACAAACCGCTAAGGCCTACAGGCTAATATTACTCTTAAACGTAATAGACAAAGTAATTAAGTTAGTAATTAGCCGGCACTTTACTAAAGCCGTAGAGTCATAAGGGCTCTTCTTAGAAATACAGATAAGAAACCGGCTATAGTACTTAATAGACCTTATAGTTAAAATAGTAGTTAACGCTATATATATAGCGTAAAGCTATAAGGCTATAGCGTCCCTCTTCTAACTTAATATTAAAGGCGCCTTTAATATAGTAAACTATATACGCCTTCTCTATACTCTCTAGTACCTAAGGTTCCTTATATAGGCTGTATAGTAAGTGTATAGCTTCTTTACTAATTAGACAGCTAGTCTCTTCTTTAATAAGAAGGTAGCGCCGCCTTAGAAAGTTACTATAAGAGTACTATAAGGTTCGCCCTTCTCTCTTATCCTCTTTCTCCTTTATACTACTAGCTTATACACGCTACTATAAGGTTATACAGGCCTTATTATAGTAGGATTTACTAACGACCTTAACCTCTTAGCTTTTAGTAGAGATACAATAGAGACACGCTAGTACCTTAAAAGGGCGTAATAGACATATAGCTAGTAGTCGCGTATAAGAGAGATAGAGTTCGCCTTAAAAAAGAGTAAGCTCTTTTACCTTACCTATACTTACACTATACTAATAATACTTGTCTACCTTAACGGCCGGGTTATACCTCTAGTCTAAGAGGCGTACTTTCTAGGAGTTTAGTTAGACTAGAAGCTTAGATAAAAGGGCTACCTTAACGCTATTAAACAAAAGTTTACTACCTAGTAGTTTACGCTTATAAGGCTTACTACGTCTGCGTAAGGATATAGCCTACTACGCGTAAGAGAGATCTATATAAAGGTAATCTAGAGTACTATAGTATATAGCGTAAGGGTCTAGTACTGCCCTTTTAAGTAGCGAGCTAAAGAGATTGTAAAGGACTTTACTATAAAGTAGTTATAGTACTTTTATATCGTTATAAGAGTATACTAGGCGACGCCTATCTAGTTCTTTAAGACTAAAACGGCTACGCCCTTACTTAACCTCTACCTTAACAAGTAAGTAACAGACTTTAAATAACGTCTTAAACGTATAAGTAAGGGTAAACTTATATAGTCTATCTATAATAAGGTAGCGGCCTGTCTTTAATAACACTAGAGACACTACTATAGCGCTACTATAGTACTACCTTATACGTTACTTAAGTATAAGGTAGGCCGAGCTATATAGGTAAAGGACTAGTATAAGGACTTCTCTCTAGAAAAGACCTTATAAAGGAACTAGAAGGTATAATAGTCTTAACACGATAGCTCGCTAGTATACTACTAAGGCGCCGCCCTAGCCGCGCTACCTGCCCCTTTAGTAGATGTCCTTAAGAAGTACCTACTCCTTTATAAGTATAAGAGCTCTCTTTTAATATAGATCTATACTAGTAAAGTTAGACTCTAGGCCTTTCTTTTTAAGTATAGAGTACTAGAAGTAGCGACCTTCTAGTACCCTTATAGTAAGGCCCTAGAGATAGCGGCTTACCTAGTCCTTAACTACTAGTAGCTAGATTAATAGCGACAGGCCTTATAGTAAGTACTTTACCTA
This sequence comes from Amorphotheca resinae ATCC 22711, assembly GCF_003019875.1. Lineage (NCBI taxonomy): Eukaryota > Fungi > Ascomycota > Leotiomycetes > Helotiales > Amorphothecaceae > Amorphotheca > Amorphotheca resinae. Next base: position 1,917,995 of record NW_020194471.1, read on the forward strand.
AGAGTACTATAGACGTTCTACGACTTTATAGTAGTAATAGAAAAAGGTAAGAGCGCTTATATACTAATCTATTAGCTACTATCTACCGGCCGATTCCTATAGTTCTGTCTAGCTAAGCGCTACTTAGTAAAAGAGTTATAAGAGAGGGAGTAGCCCTAGCTAGTAGCTAGCGACCTACCGGCGCCTTACTAGCGTCTTGTTAGTATGTTTAGTATTACTAGGCTAGAAGGTTAAGTTCTAGTAAGGCAGTAATAAAGACCTAGTACCCTAGTAGCGCCGTAATAGTATAAACGTAAGTAGTAGTACGTAGGTTTTTACCCGGCTTTAGTACAGTTTTACTACGTGATTTATATAGTATAGAGGTTCTACATATAGTAGGCATAGGCAGTAAGAACAATAATAATAAAAGAATATAATAATTTCTTTATAGCTACTTTATAGCTACTTTACTTATATATTAGCTACTAGTACCTTTACTAGCTTTAACCGGTTTAAGAGTATATCTTTAAGACCTTATAGCTAGTACTTATATAGTATGTATAATAGTATTATATTTATTATAGAGTACTATAAGGTATTATATATAAATTTAGTAAGATTTAGCTTAGTTACTTAGTTGTCTTATATAAAGCTATAGTAAGTTTAAAGGTAATACTTAATAGCTTAGTTCTACTATTCTATCTACTTGTTTATTTATAAGTAATAAGTAGTACTAAGCTACTATAATGTTACTAAGTACTAGTAAAAACTACTTTAGAATTTACTTATAAAGAAAGAGCCTTAGTCTAAGATAATACTATCTAAAATTCTAAATTATTATATAACGTAATATATTAAGAGAGACGCTAGTCTATTACTAGTAAGATAATTAGTTATTAGAATATATAAGGAAAATTTTGTAAATTAGTCTATAATAATAAGTATTAAGTTATATAGTTTACTTACTACGTTATAAGAGTAAGGTAGCTATATAATAAAGTTAAGTAAGATCTTTTACTAAGGTTTAAAAGAAATAAGAAGTAAGGCTAACTTACTATATAGTAGATAAGTCCTTACCTTTATTCTTTAATAGATAGTATAAGTAAAAACGTAATAGTAGATATCTTTATTAAGACTTAGCTAAAAGAAAGATTAAGAAAGCCTTTTCTTTATTTTACTAACTCTTTAGTACCTTATAGTAAGTACGTTATAAAAAAGCTTTAGTAACTTCTTATATAAGCCTAGATTATTAAGTATATATATACGTTTATAATACTATAGTAGTATATTATTCTTAAATATCTATAAAGACCTAGTAGTACTTTAGCTACCTTACTACTTTTTTTACTCTTTATTAGTAATAAAGGCGTTTTTTTACTACGTATTATAAAGGGCTTCTAATAGTAATAGTAGTAACGTTAACATTACTATTACTTAGCTATTACTCTTACTAGCCTAACTCTAAGTAGAGTTCTCTACTAGTATAAGAGTGTTTAATTTACGACTTAATACTCTAGTAATAAAAGTATAAGGTCTTTAAGACCTATAATCGCCTTAGTCTACTAGCTAGTATAAGTCTAGCCTCTTATACTAAAGTAATTCTACTAAGACAGTATATATTAAAGAGGTCGCTAGACCTTTAAAAAGAATAAAAGGAATAAAAGAAATAAAAGGAATTAAAAGAATAAAAAGAATAAAAGCTTTGTTTTAAATAAGCCTTATAGTAAGACTAATAGCTTTTAAGGTAACTATATTTACTTAGAATTTATTAAGGAAAGTTACTAAGAGAGCTTGTTACGCCTTTAATTACTTATTAGGATCTTATAAGTTAGGCTACTATAATAACTTATTAGTAGGGTTTTAGCTACCTTCTTTATATTTAATCTTAAAGTTAAAGACAGAAAGTTCTTTTAGCTATTTAGCTTACTACTATAATAACTTTAGCTTTATAAAGAGGTAATAATAGTTTAAGTAATCTATTAAAACTAATACTAAACTTTATATATATACTAAGTATAGCCTTTATAACCTAAAAGCCTTAATAATAGCTATTAACTTAGTATTAAGGGTATTATAGTATAGCTCTAGCCTCTTTAGCTTTCTAGAAATAAATGTAATAAGGTACTAGCGGCCTTTTTATAGCTATAAAAGAATAGTACTAATAGTATAAGTAGATATATTTGTTTTTATATATATAAGTAGTTTAAGGTTATAGTAACATAAAAAAAAGGCCTTTATAAAGACTAGTCGTAGCTTATAAAAGGCTTTTAAGGCTTTAGAACTTAGTATAATAGTACTAATAACGTTACTTTAAAAGAGATTTGTTAGTAGTATAGTAATCTTTAAATAATTCTTAATAAAGTACTTATAAAACCTAATAAACCTTAGAAAGATATAAATGTCTTTTATAGTTATAAGAATAAGCTATTCTTAGATTATAAAGATATACTTAGGTTTAATATAGACTCTTTATAAGTTAATAACGTATCTTAAAAACCTTACTTACTTTATATTAAACTTGTACTTTAAGAGGTTAGTATAAAGGTTATATTATTAGAGACATTTAAAGACATAGTAAATATACTATATATACTCTTCTTTATTTATAAAGTAGATAAGGATATTATTAAGATATATAATACAAATATTATTAATAAGATTTCTTAGTACTTTATTAATAAAGGACTAAAAGGTCGCTAGTACGTTTACTAGCCTAAAGGGTATAATATAGTATTTAAAGTAGCTATATTAGTACTAGAAAGCTGTTTTCTACTTATTACTAGCCTTAATACAAACTTAATAGTACGCTTTATATAGGTTAAGCTTAGTATAGACATAGGCTTATAATAGCTAATTAAGGATCTTCTTAATTAATAAAATAAGGGCTTAGTTCTTTTTAGTTATACTATTTAACGTCTAGTAGTTAATATAAAGTTATAACTTTCTTTCTTTTTTTAGAATAAATAGTATTAGAGTACTAGTAAGGCTCTTACTTAGATAGATCTATTCTTTTACTAAGGCGTTATCTAAATATTTATATAAGACACTTAGCTTAACCTTTATAAGTAAGTAGATTTAGCTATATAGTAGTACTATATCTTCTTTAAGGTTTATTATATAAGTAAGGCTATTAATTATAAGTAGTAATCTAGCCCTTTCTTTAGAAAAGACATTTATAAATTATTAGTACTTACTAAGTAAGGTTACTATAGCCTTACTATCTTCTTATAGTTTCTCTTATAGTTTTTTCTTACTTAAGGATTTTAGGTTAGCTATAATTAGTTATACTATTACTATAATTATAAATTAGGCTTCTTTTATTACTTTCTTAATTTCTTTCTTTATTATATATAGCTAGACTATTAAAGATAACGTAAGGTATATAAACGTTTAGGTCTTTTATAAAATAATTAAGTCTATAGCCTCTAGCTATAGAAATCTAAGTATAATATCTAAGTCTTTAATATTAGTAATAACAAATCTACCTTAATATCGCCTTACTATTAAGTAGTTATCTTAGGCCTTAATAAACAGATTATATAATCTAAAGCTTATTATTGTTTTTTAGAATAGTAAGAACACTATAATATAATTATTAAGTTACTATAGTACCTCTTATTCTAATAGTTATAAGTAGATAAGGTTAACTTCTACTCTTAAGTCTAGTAAGGCTAGTATAGTTACTTAGCTACTCTTAATATATATTTTTACCTAAATACTTATTAAAGGTCGCTCTTTTTCTTATTATTTAAGTGTAACGTAGTAAGCTACTAGTATAGTATTAGCGCCTAAAGTACTAGCCTTATTAGAGTACTAAGCGTAAGTATACCTAGATTAACTATATATAGAGTATTTATATAGTAAGTATAAATTTACTTAATAACTAGGCTACTAGTATTAGTAGTAGTTACTTTATACCTTACTTACTAAAGAGGTTTTTATAATACTAAGAGAGTCTCTTTATATATTTAAAGTTTAGCTACTAGATACCTTTTACGTATTTACTAACGTAAATAAGGTCTTTAGATTATAAGAAGAGCTTTTTTTAG
>NW_020194471.1:1922103-1930355 GCF_003019875.1 Amorphotheca resinae ATCC 22711
TTTACTTAATAACTAGGCTACTAGTATTAGTAGTAGTTACTTTATACCTTACTTACTAAAGAGGTTTTTATAATACTAAGAGAGTCTCTTTATATATTTAAAGTTTAGCTACTAGATACCTTTTACGTATTTACTAACGTAAATAAGGTCTTTAGATTATAAGAAGAGCTTTTTTTAGTATAGTATAGTATTAAAAGGGCTTTATAAAAGCCTTCTTATTACCTTATCTAAATAAGAGTTTCTTTTCTTAATACTACTACCTTAACTACCTTAAAGGTATTTAAGACCTTACTACTTACTATATAAGCCCTTAACTTAGGCTTTAAACAATTAATAAAAAGGTAGATATAAAATATCTCTAGAAAGGCGTAGCTAAGTTTAATAACTAAAGAGTTATACTATTAAAGAAAATTCCTAAAGGTCTTGTTTTAGTTTTAAGTTAATATTTAAAGTTTTAATACTACTTTAAGAAAGTAAGTACCTTTATTTATAATACTATAAAAGAGCTACGCTTTTATTTTTCTTTAAGTTATATTAAGAACTAATCTACCTTTTTTTAAGAAAATAAAAGACTTTTAGTACTTTTTAATATAATCTTTTAGTACTACTACTATAGTACTAACATGTTTAGTGTTACAAGAAACCACTAGCCTTATTACGTAAGGTTAGTAGTCACGGGACTAGGATACTTTAGAGGCCCTAGTCTAACCTAATCAGGGTTAGTAACCTGCTAAAAGTTAGTTGTTTACTATTACTATACAGGCACTCTATATAATTACTTTACTTAGTTAATTTAATTTATTAGTTCTTATAATATAATAATAGATCAAATATCCTGTATAACATAGTAGTAATACTATTTGATCTCTTTTATTACTAAATTCGGATTTAATCTATTTATTAATCGTAAGATTCGTTATAGTAAGGCCTGTTTTTAATTATAGTACGCTAGTTAAAGATCAAACTAGAGCTCTAGACTAGATTATAGAGTTAAGAGAAGAGGATAACAGCTATATCTATAGAACCCTTAGACTAATCACGATGTCTAACTTATTAACTATACTTACAAGTAGTAAGAGGCTATAAGGCAAGAGTAACTACTATACTTAGAAGTTAGATGTATTTAATATATTAAAAGCTAATAGACTTAACAAATACATATCTAAGAACTACTTTATACTAAAGGCTATTAAATATAGTAATACTAAGGCTATAAAAGAGGAGTAGGACTAATATAACAAATAGAGAGCTAGTAACGTAGTAACGTACTAGGTTATTAAAGAGAACATCTCGTTAGTTCTTATACTTAATCTTATAGTAAAAGTAGACTTAGTAAAGGCTATATAGACTAAGCTAGCTAATTACTATAAGGGTAAAGGGTTTACTTAATAGTACTAAGCGGCAGATAAGTTCTAGCTACTTAAGTATAAGGATTATAATAATATAAAGAAGTTTATTAACGCTTTTATAACTTGATTAGAGCGAGCTACTTAACTAGATATAGCGTCTAAGAGCGACTACCTGTACACTATTATCTTTATTAATCGACTTATAAAAGCCTTTCCTTAATAGGCTAAAAGACACTAATCCCTTTAAAACCTATAGAAGAGCGGTAAAAAGAGTACCTTATTACTTAATACGTTAATTATAGAGATTAGAGACAAAGCTTAAGTAAAGGATAGATTAGTACTATTATTAGTATTACTATATAGTAGAAAGCCGGATAACAAGGGTAATAAAGGTAAGGGTAAGGATAAGGATAAGAAGAAGCTTAAGAGAAAGTAATGTTACTACTATAGTAAACTTTATGTAATAAAGGATAAAGACAATTACTAGACTACGTTCTTAGAAAAGCGTCTAAAAAAAAAGGACTAAAAAGAGTCTTTATAAGGTACTATATTACTCTATATAGTAGGTAATTAGTAGCCGTAGATTAATAGCGCGCTAGGCCTAAGGGCGTTAAAGGTAGCGCTTAGGTTAGCTACTTAAAAGGAGTTCTAGAAAGGGAATTAGTACCTTAATATAAAGGCAACTTACTACATATATAACGATAAGTCGATCTACTATAGTTTTAAGGTAACTAAGTAGTTATAGCCTGTTCTAATAAGTACTAGGTTAATCTAACTAGAGGGTTATAGTAATATCGTTCTAAAGGCTAAGGTAAAAGGTAATTAGTATTATAAACTACGGCTAGAGAGAGTTTTATTTATTCTAACCTTTTCTATTAACCTCTTATTAAGAGTTAAGCTCTTATACTATAGCAGATCTATTACTAAAAGAGCCCTTCTAGACAAAGAAGAGAAGACGCTTATACTCTATAAGGTCGACAATATAAGGGTATATCTATAGTTAGACGCGCCTAGCTGTTATATTACGGCACTACTAGCTACTCTTTAATAAGGTAAGCTAGGTATTAAACTATAGTATAAGAGATTAGGGTACTTAGGCTTTAATAACGTCTAAAAAACTATAAAGATTACTACTAGTATATAGATTATAGACAAACCTATAGATATAGATCTTAGCGTTATAGTTTTATATAAGCCTTATAAGCTGTCTAAGCTACTATACTTAGTTAGACGCTCTATTAAATACTGGCCTACTGTTATACTCTAAGAGGTAAGTATAGACGTAGTAAAGGTTACCTTAATTAGATTCTATAGTAAGTGCTATACTACTATTATAATAGATATAGCTACGCGTACTAGATAAGGATATCCTTATAAGAAGAAAGAAGAGGCTTATAATAAGATCCTTAGTTTTGTTAATATAACAGAGCGTTAGTTCGCTCTCTTTAAGATCCTTATATTAATAGTTAATAGTAGTAACAAATACAGTAGTATCGCGTTAACTAACGTCTATAAAGTAAAAGGGATTTATATTAAAGAGACTATACTATATACCCTTAAGTAACTAGGCGTGTCTAAGATCGTAAACAAGATTATAGCTAGACAGCTACGATCTACTATAATTAATTAGGATGTTCTTAAAGAGCTATAGCTAGAGTTACTTAAAAGGATAATCTATGTTATAAATAAGACAGCTACGTTAGCTATTAAGGGCAAAACCCTATATTAAGCCTTTATAGATTAGTTATACCTAAATTAAGACAACAAACCGTTAGTAGCCTACTTACAGGTACTTGGCTATAAGGTCTATGTTTAGATCCTAGAGTAAAGACAAGTTAAGTTAAGGAAGTTTAATAAGCGCGCTAAGAAAGGGATCCTTCTTAGATTTAAAGGCTACTAAATCTACTACTGTTATATACCCTTAAGAGCTTATAAAATCGTTAGATCTTTAAACGTAAGATTTAATAAAGGCGGCTTTATATTAGAAGTGTTAGACAATAGCTTACTACTAGCTAAGCTACGCCTACTAACTAATCTACTTATAGATTTAATAAGGACAGATAAAGCTATAGATAAAGCTAAAGATTAGAAGCTAGTTAAAGATTAAGATCTAGCTAAAGTAGCTAAAATAGCTAAGAGACCGCCTCTTACTACTACTAATATTAATCTATTAACTAATACTAACTCTACTACTAAACAAATCTAAGATTAGTCGACTACTGCCTTACCTGATTTAGTAGCTATTAAGCGCGGCCAGGGGCGCCTAAAGGGTTTAAAGAACAAGCTAAAGGCAGCTCTAGCTCTAGCTCTAGATTAAGCTTAAGACTCTATATATTTAATTAACCTTAAAACTACCTAAATAACTTGATTCTAATCACGTTACATAACTAAGAAAGATACAAGAGATAATACTAAATAAAGGGTATAGTAATTAGCTTATTTAGCTATAGCTATAGCGTTCTACGTAGCTTACTAGACTGTAGTTAAAGACGATCTAGAAAACGTCCTAATTACACATAAAGAGGTAGTTAGTAGCGCTAAGTCTAAAGAGTAAAAGAAGGCTATTTAGAGTAAACTCGACTTACTTATAAAGAACGATATATAGACTCTAGTTAAGAGATTAAGCCTTTAAAAAGGAACTAAGGTTCTAGAGGGCAAATAAGTGTTTAAGAAGAAGACTAGCGTTAACGGTTTAGTAGTGTACTATAAAGCCTACTAAGTAGTTAAAGGATACAAACAGTGTTATAAGCGCGATTACAATCAGACTTATGCTAGCGTAACAAAGAGTATAACATAGAAAATGATCCTAGCCTTAGTAGCTAAAAAGGATTATAAAGTAGAACAAATAGACTACGTTATAGTGTTTCTAAACAGTAAAGCTAATAAGGATATATACGTTAAACTTCTAACTAGTTCTAGTAAGGGTAACACCTATATCTATAAGCTTAATAAGGCTTTATATAGCCTAAAGCAGGCTTTGTAGTTATAGTAGCTAAAGCTACGCTAAGTACTTGTTAAGCTAGGTTTTAAGCCTCTAATAGCTAACGATTATATATATTAATACCCTAACAGTAGATTAATCGTTATAACCTATATAAACGACTTTCTTCTAGTTAGCCTAAAGAAGAAAGAGCTAACTAATCTAAAAGTAGCCTTACAAAGCGCGTTTAAGATAAAGGACTTAGGCCTCTACTACTACTTTATAAGCGTTAAGATCGTTAAGAACAGGGCTAACAGGATTATATCCCTTATATAAGACGCTTACGTTAACAAGGTACTAAAACGCTTTAAGATAAGTAACTATAAAGCCTCTAAAACACTATTAGATCTAGCTTATGTAAAGCTTATAGTTTTAAACCTAAAACACGCTATAACAGATTAGGTTAAGCTATATTAGTAGATCGTTAGTTCCCTTATATATCTGTTAACGTAAACACGGCTAGATCTGTACTATTTAATGTCTGTATTGTTATACTATCTTACAAATCCTTTTACTAACTATATAAGCGCTATAAAACACGCTTTACGTTACTTAAAAGGTACGCCTAACTTAGGAATTATATATAAGATAGGTAAAGGAGTGTTAGAAGAGTTATATAGATATAGCGACTTAGATTACACTAGTTATATAGAAACACAAAGATTAACTATTAGGTATTTATTTAACTACTATAAAGGCGCGATATCCTTTAGATTAAAGCGCCTATAAGTAGTAGTACTCTCCTTTATAGAAACAAAGTACTATAGGCTCTCTAACGCTATAAGAGAGGCCGCCTAGCTAAGGTAGCTATTCTATAAGTTAGGTATTAACTCTAAAGACACTAAAACGATCTAAATATATAGTAACAACTAAGGATCTCTAGCGCTAACAGATAACCTAGTTATCTACTAGAGAACTAAACACATTAACGTATAGTACTACTATATTTAAGAGCAAGTCACGCTAGGTAAGATAGAGGTTTAGTTTAAGCGTATAGAGGATATAGTAGTAGATAGGCTTACTAAAGCTCTAAAAGGACTAAAACACACTAAGTTCTTAAAGCTGTTAAACCTATACACTATAGCTATTCTAGTCACCTCTTAAGGCTGTTAAATGTGTACACTATAGGCGTTCTAATTACTTAATTAGGACGATTTCTTGTTTCTTATTTCCCTTTTTAGTATAAAAGTAGTAGAATCCTACTAGTTTACTATTTTTATTTTTCTTTATAGTAATAAGACAGTAGAAAACTTACTAGTTTACTATTTTTATTTCCCTTTTTAGTAATAGTAGCGGCAGAATCTTACTAGTCTACTATTTCTATTTCCTCTTTCGGCATCTTACTTAACAGAACGACAGGCGGTATAGAATTTAGGTTAGATTTAGGTAGATAAGACGTTATAGGCGTAGATTTAGGGGTGTGTTATAAGAAACCACTGGCCTTATTACGTAAGGTTAGTAGTCACGGGACTAGGATGCTTTAGAGGCCCTAGTCTAACCTAATCAGGGTTAGCAACCTGCTAAAAGTTAGTTGTTTACTATTGCTATACAGGTACTCTATATAATTACTTTACTTAGTTAATTTAATTCATTAGTTCCTGTAATACAACAATAGATTAAATATCCTGTGTAACATTTAGTATCTGTTAGATAACTCTTTAGATAAGTATTAAACTCTGTTTTCTAGTTAAATAAAAAGGTTATAATACTAGTATATATCTTGTTTTTTAGTAGAATAAAAAGAGTATTATAATAGCTCTTTCTTATTTCTTTAATACAAGTCTACTAAAAGAGCTATTCTACTTTAAGAAGGTTATTAAATTTATATAGGTTTATTAAGAAAGCCTTTCTTTTTTTAAGTACTATAAAGTAGTCTTACTTTTACTTAAAGTACTACTTTATTCTTACTTAAGTAATCTTTTTATTTAACTTAGTCTTACTTAAGAAAAGGATTTCTGTTAACATTTAGAGAGTTATACTAGGTTTACTACTATCTACTTATAAAGAGGTATTCTAAAGGGTTACTTAAAAAAAGACCTACGTCTTATTAAGGTTTATTTATTATGTTTATATTATTACTTCTTACTTTAATAGTCTATAACCTTTTAGTAAAGAAAAGAGATTAGAATATTAAGTATATTTTTATAAAGTAAAAGAAGTAAGAGTTAATAAATAGTTATAGTATATTTAAAGGTATATTACTACTTTAACTATAGACTAATCTCTAAACTCTCTTTTTTTTTCTCTTTCTTCTTTATTCTTATACTCCTTAACACTTACTATTACCTTAGTTATAGTATATAGTTACTTTATACTTAATTTCTAAGCTATTATAGTCTTATATGTTAGTGTACCTAATAAACTAAGAGCTATAGTAAGAAGCTAGAGAGTAGTAAGAGTAATAAAGATAATAAGACAAAGAAAATTATATAAAGAATTAAAGCCTACGTAATACTAGGTAAGAAGAAGGAGGCGTTATACCTCTTATATAACCTTATTACTATAATAATAATAGTAGTAAAGATAAGAGCTATAAATATAATAACTTTCTTATATACCTTTAAGTCTTCTTTTAATAATAACCTAATAATAATTAAACAATTAAGAACGATATTAAAAGAGGCCTTCTAGAGGCTAGTAGTAATAGTAGCCCTTTAGGCTACTTACGTATTAGTAGTAGACTAGTACCTAATAAGAGTACAGGTTATACTAAAGAGACAGGTTAAAGAGCTAAGGATTAAGGTAGATAAATAAATAAAAGACCTAGTATACTATAGTACTATTAAAGTAGTAATAGCGGCTAATATAGTAATTAAGGACACTAAGGTAGTAGTAACCTACTAGCTACCTAGTAGTAATACTATCTTTACGTTTAAGAAGGCTATACTAAAGAACGTAATCTAAGATTAAGGCTAAGTATAAAGAGTGTTTAGGCTTATAGCTTAGCTTTATAAGAGTAAGTTTATAGTAATTATAAAAGGCCTACTAGTAGAACAGATTATATAAGTAAAGCTAAGAGCGTTACTAGTAAAGATCTAAGCCTATATACTATATATTATAAAGGCTAAAGTTAAACTTATTAAGGCCTTTATAGTAAAGTTTATAATAGTAGTACTATACTTTTAGAGTACTAATATAGTAATATATCTATATAAATAAGAGTTAATCTAGTAAGCCTAGATCTTTAACTATAAGCTATATTTAGCTAACCTATAAATCTAAAGATACTTTTAGTACTACTAGTTTAGTTATATTAGGCGGTTTTATAAGAACTAGGCCTAGTATAGCTACTATATAAGAGTAGTATACCCTTAAGGTAAAAAAGAGTACCCTTAACTTAATAGTAAAAAGAGATATATTAACTATAGTAGACTATATATAGTATAAGACTATTAGTATCTTAAGGCCCTTAAGGTAAAAGAGTAAGTATATACTATATATTAATAAAGGCTTAGATAGTTTAAGGTATCTAAGAGTAGCTTTACTAGCTAGGTACTTAGTATTATACTAGTGTCCTTATAAGATAGCGATAATAGCTACTAGATTATAGTATATAAGAGACTATAGATAAGTAATAGTAAGAAGCCTATAGTAAAGACTCTAGTAAGGTAAGAGCGTCTCCTTATTAAGGCACTAGATACTATAATAGTCTAGAGCTATAATATTATAGAGATATTAAGCTAGAGGGCTAACTAGGGGTCTAGCGACCTCTTTATAACATAAGAATTGTAGATTCTAGACTCTTAGTAATAAAATTAATAATAGTATACTAGAACACTATAAGAAGGAATAGCCTTACCTTAATAGTACTTTACAATAGCTATAAAGTCGACGTTATAGTAATTTAGGAGCTATAGTATAATACCTAGACAAAGACAGTCTACTACTTAGTATAGGCAAAATACTAGTAAGTCTATAAGGGT
>NW_020194471.1:1930500-1934215 GCF_003019875.1 Amorphotheca resinae ATCC 22711
TACTATAATAGTCTAGAGCTATAATATTATAGAGATATTAAGCTAGAGGGCTAACTAGGGGTCTAGCGACCTCTTTATAACATAAGAATTGTAGATTCTAGACTCTTAGTAATAAAATTAATAATAGTATACTAGAACACTATAAGAAGGAATAGCCTTACCTTAATAGTACTTTACAATAGCTATAAAGTCGACGTTATAGTAATTTAGGAGCTATAGTATAATACCTAGACAAAGACAGTCTACTACTTAGTATAGGCAAAATACTAGTAAGTCTATAAGGGTAAAGGCCGTATAGTTATCTATGTTTATAAGTAGTACCTACTTCTTACCTAAGTAGTAGAGACTAGTGTCGACTAGTATTACGTTACTCTATAAGGTATTACTATCTAGTTAATATACTTACTAATTCCTAACTCTCTTAGCTAGACTAGCCTTCTTTAGCGGCTTACTAAGAAGGACCTAAAAGGGCTATAGATTATTATAAGTAATATAAACCTTTACTACTTACTTTAAGATAAAGCTAGTAAGACTACCCCTAAATTAGAGACCCTTTTTTATCTAGCCTATAAGTAGTGGCTCTTACTATATATACCTTAAAAAGAGCTAACCTAAAAGAGATATAGTAAACAAGACTTAACGATTAATTACGTGTAGGCTATAGTAACGCTTTAGTATACTTACTAAGGTAACTTAAGGTATAAGAGATCTAACTACTACGCCTAGCTAATTAAGGTTATTACTTAAGTAAGAGATTACTATAAGAGAGCCGTAAAGACACTAGAGTAGAGCTAGACCCTAATAGACTAAGAGCTAGTAGTAATTAAGGCTAAGAGGCTCTACTTCTTTTCTAAGCCGCTAGACATACCTTATAAGGTTAATAAGGCGGTTAACTTACTTACCTTCTAGCTTATACGTATTATAGACTTATCTACCCTAAGAAAGAAGGTTAGCTAAAGGCGTACTAAACCTTAGTAAAGTAGTAAGGTCCTTAAGGCTATCTAGAAAACGTAGGTAGCGCGCTATTAATATACTACTACCTTAACTAAACTTTACTAGTACGACCTCTAGTAGGCTAGTACTTACTAACTCTAGACGATCTAAGATATAAAGACTAAGAGCTAGTATAGTGCCCTTACTACTACCTTAAAAGACTAATAAAAGCTCTAGAGTCTTAAAAGATAAGCTAGGCTTTATAGCTACGTACTTTTAGAACTAGCCTTACTCTCTCTTCTTTAGGGCGCTAATAAAGAGGCACTAGCTATAAGCTACTATAATAAAGTAATAGTATTAGGCTAATAGTTCTTTTTAGAATTAGTAGCTAATCTTAGTAACGTTGTTCTAGACCTTTAGGACAAGTAGTACTAGTAGTTTACTATTAACAACACTATAATAAAGGTAGACATTACTAACGTTCTCTAAAAGACAGGTACCTAAAAGGCGCTAAGACCTAACCTACTACTTACTAGCTTTCTTAAGGTATATAAGCGCCCTTTAGCTAAGCTCCTTATAGTAGTAGTAACTATAAGCCTCTAGCTAAGGTACGTCCTAGCGTAGTTTAAAGTAGTAAAGGTAATAGTACTATATAAGCCTAGAAAGACCCTTAAACAGTAACAAACCGCTAGGGCCTATAGGCTAATATTACTCTTAAGCGTAATAAGTAAAGTAATTAAGTTAGTAATTAGCTAGCGCTTTACTAACACTATAGAGTCGTAAGGGCTCTTTCTAAAAATATAGATAAGAAACCGGCTATAACACTTAACAGACCTTATAGTTAAAATAGTAGTCGATACTATATATATAGTATAAAGCTATAAGGCTATAGCGTCCCTTCTTTAACTAGACATTAAAGGCGCCTTTAATATAGTAAACTATATATGCCTTCTTTATACTCTCTAATACCTAGGGTTCTTTATATAGACTATATAGTAGGTTTATAGCTTTCTTACTAATTAGATAGCTAGCCTCTTCTTTAATAAAGAGGCAGCACTATCTTAAGAGGTTACTATAAGGGTACTATAAGGCTTGCCCTTCTCTCTTATCCTTTTTCTCTTCTATACTACTAGCTTGTTTACACTACTATAAAGACATATAAGCCTTATTATAGTAAGGTTTACTAACGACCTTAACCTTTTAGTATTTAGTAAAGACATAATAGAGATATACTAGTACCTTAAAGGGGCGTAGTAGACCTATAGCTAGTAGGTATAAATAAAGGAAATAAAGTTTGCTCTTAAAAAGAGTAAGCTCTTTTATCTTACTTACGCCTATACTATACTAACGACGCTTATCTACCTTAACGGCTAGGTTATACCCTTAGTCTAAGAGGCCTACTTTCTAAGAGTTTAGATAGATTAAAAGCTTAGGTAAAAGGGCTACCTTAACGCTATTAAACAAAAGTTTACTACCTAGTAGTTTATACTTATAAGGCTTGTCGTGTCTATATAAGGATATAGCCTACTACGTATAAGAAAGATCTATATAAAGGTAATCTAGAGTACTATAGTATATAGTATAAGGGTCTAGTACTGTCTCTTTAGGTAACAAGCTAAGGAGATCGTAAAGGACCTTACTATAAAGTAGTTATAGTGCCTTTATATTATTATAAAGACGTACTAAGCGACTCTTGTTTAGTTTCTTAAGTCTAAAATAGCTATATCTCTACTTAATCTCTACCTTAATAAGTAAGTAATAGACTTTAAATAACGTCTTAAACGTATAAGTAAGGACAAACTTATATAGTCTATCTATAATAAAGTAGCGACCTGCCTTTAATAATACTAGAGACACTATTACGACACTACTATAACACTACTCTATACGTTACTTAAGTATAAGGTAGGCTAAGCTATATAAACAAAGGACTAGTGTAAGGACTCTTTATTAGAGAAGACCTTATAAGAGAACTAGAGGATATAATAGACCTAATATAATAGTTCGCTAGTACACTACTAAGGTACTACCTTAGCTATACTACCTGTCTCTTTAGTAAATACCCTTAAGAAGTACTTACTCCTTTATAAGTACAAGAGCTTACTTTTAACGTAGATCTATACTAGTAAGGTTAGGCTCTAGGCCTTTCTTTTTAAACGTAGAGTACTAGAAGTAGTAACTCCTTAGTGTCCTTATAGTAAGGCCCTAGAGATAGTAGCTTACCTAGTCCTTAACTACTAGTAGCTTAACTAATAGCGGCAGGCCTTATAGTAAGTACTCTACTTAAGGGCGCTATAGACGTTTTACGACTTTATAGTAGTAATAAAGAAAGGAAAGAGTACACGTATACTAATCTACTAGCTACTATCTACTAGCCGGTTCTTATAGTTTAGGCTAGCTAAGTACTACCTAGCTAAGAAAGAAGGAGAGTAATCCTAGTTAACGGCCGGCGTTTTTTTAGTGTCTTACTAGTGTCTTATTAGTATATTTAGTATTACTAGGCTAGAAGGTTAAGTTCTAGTAAGGTAGTAATAAGGTCTTAGCGCCTTAGTAGCGCTGTAATAAAGTATTTATAAAAGGTAGTACGTAGGTTTTTACCCGGCTTTAGTACGGTTTTACTACGTGATTTATATAGTATAGAGGTTCTATATATATTAGACATAGGTAGTAAGACTAATAATAATAATAATAATAATATAAACGTTCTATAACTTTATAGTAGTAATAAAGAAAAGTAAGAGTATATATATACTAATCTATTAGCTACTATCTACTAGCTAAT
>NW_020194471.1:1934541-1941418 GCF_003019875.1 Amorphotheca resinae ATCC 22711
GATTAGTAAGTCAAGCTCTCTTCTAAGCTTATACAGCACTAACTTAGCTACTAGCCTACTACTAAGCGTCCTAAAGTAGCTACCCTTAACGATTAGTAAGTTAAGCTTCTCCTTAGTATAAACTCGTATAGCGCTAATACAGGCGCTAGCCTATTACTAAGCCTTTTTTTTTTTTATATATATAGTAAAAATAGCTACCTTAAACTTATAGAACGCGTATAACGCTACCTTACCTTTAGCTAGCCCTTACTAATACGTATATAGTCTTGTCTATATAGTCAACAATACTATTACGTAATTAAACGCCCTTACTACTTAGTAGTACCTAATCTTATATATTACCTCTCTTTACGTCCTTACGTAACTTATCTATATAAACGAGTAGTATTAAGCTCTAGCCTTTTTAAGGTATAACGTACCTTTTTACCTTAGCTATATTACTTTAGTATAAGTATAGACGTATTATCTGTCTTATACGAATATAATACTTATATAGTACGTAGACGTACTTGTCTCTAGTAGCTATTCTTTATATTATAAAAACGACTAGAAGGTCTTCCTTAACTACTAAGTACTACCCGGATTCTAGAATAAGGCGTATAAGAACTATAAATAAAGAGACTATAGTATAAGGTATTCTACCTATAGTAGTAGTGTATAATAGGCTTTCCTAGATAATCGTCTAGAGCTACTAGCCTTAAAGTAAGAAGAGAAGAGCGACAACAATAAGCTAGGTATAGGCGTAGTTATACGTTTTCTTAAGAGAGGGTTAGGGTCGTACAATAACCTAATCGTACTATAAGGTCTAGATAGTAAGGGTTTAGCTAGTGTTTCTCTTACTCTTCTCTTTTTTTTTAGTATAATAAAAGGTTGTACTCTTACCTAATAATCTATAACTTATAACGTCTATAATAACTATAACTCTATACGCTATAAATAATAGTAAAACAAAGAAAATACTAATAACAACTTATCCTTATACCTAGCGGCATGTTGTACAACGCCTGCCTTACTAAGTGTTTTGTTCCCTCTCTTCTTACTACTCTCGTTCTTTATATAACGCTAGTATAGTAGTGTTAGTTAGTATAGACGTAGGTTCTTAAGTAAGGGCTTAGTACCCTACTTACTTAACTAGGTACTATACTTAGCTACCCCGGCCCTATTATATAGTACGCTTTCTTATAATCCTCTTAATATAGTATTCTTCTTCCTCTTTTATAATTATAGGCTTAGGCTAATTGTTAGTAACCTCTTGTAATAAGAACAGATTATACGACACTAGGCGTAGAAGGTTAAAAGAGAACACGTTATAGATCCCTAGTAAGGTATTAAGCCGGTAGCTATATAAACCTACGACTTCTATTACTATAAACTTAGTATACTTTGTATTAAGCTTCTTTAATAAGCGGCTTATACAGACGTTCTATAGGTCGAGCTAGACCTTGTTACTAACGTTAAATCGTACGGCCTATAAGCGCCTCTAATTTGTTAAGTCCTCTTATACTTACTAGGCTATAGCTATTAACGCTTACGTCTACTTAGTCGTGTCCTTAAGCTTTCTTATAATGTTGTCTGCCTACTAGGCAAGGCTCTTATAGGTACTATATAGTATTAGGTCGTATAACGTCTAGATTAGGCTAACATAGTACTTATAGGTTAAGAAGAAAAGGCTTACTCTTATAGATACTATGTCTTAATTATTAATCGCTAACTCTATAGTTAGTAGTAGCTTAGCCTAATTATCTTAAGCGTAATTTATAAACGTATAAAGGTATGTCTCTACTATTTAGTTTATACGCTTTATTAACCTGTTTGTTTTAAGAGAGCTTTATATAAAGCTAATCTAACATATATACGACTTAGTCTTAATAGGCTACTTAGGTCGTAAGGTTACGTCTACCCTTATAATACACTAGTTCTTCTAGCTAAGAATACTTAGAGATATCTATTACTTTGTACAGAACTATAATTTATATAGTCGTAATAAGGCCTAGAGAGATTAGAAGTAAGGATTCTTAAAACCCTTACTTATACCTAATTAGATATAGAAAGAAATTTTAATTAACTTTATAGTCGACTTACCTAAGAGTAAGGGTTATACGAACCTTATAGTTATTATAGACTAGTTAAGTAAAGAGGTAATTCTTAAACTAATAGTATAGATTAGAGTAAAGGACGTAGCTAACGCGTTTATATAATGCTTTTACTAACATTATAGACTACTATATACGATCGTATCTAATAAAGGACTATAGTTTATAAGAATTATATAGGTACAGATCTACGCGTATCTAAAGATCGTATAAAGGTTATTGACCGCGTTTTACTTAGAATCTAGAACCTAGCGCTTACTTTAGAAAAGTAGCTAATTTCCTTAGTCTAAGCTATACTCTATAATTAATACTTTAACCCTAAGTTTAGTTAGGAAGACTTAGTTACTTTAGGCTAACGCCTAGACTATCTTGTTATACGCTTAATCCTTTATATAGGCCCTTACCTAGAGCCCCTCTAGGCCGCCTTCTACCTTTAGGGCCGCGTACACTAGCCTATTACCGGCTAGTATAGTACTCTTTATAAGGGCGGCGTAGGTCGTCTTTATAGATTATAGGCGTAGCTTAGTAGCTGTCGTTAATTTCTAGGAAAGAGGGTTCCTCTTAGCTGTTACTCTCTACTCTAGAGGTAGCCTGCCTAAGAGGTTGACTAGGTAGCTTAGCTTTAGTAGCTATATTATATAGTACTATAGTCGTTTATCTTTTTAGTTAGATAGTATATCCTAGTCCTATTATAATAGCGCGTTAGCTATTAGGTTCGTCTTTCCCTTAATATATAAGATTATAAAGTTATATTTTAATAAGACTAGAGACTACCTTATTTGTCGTTTAGTTAGCTTTTAGACAGTTATAAAGTACTTTAAGTTCTTATAGTCTATACAAATCTCAAAACTCTTAACACTTTATAGGCTTAAGTTCTACTCTTTAAGATAATAGATAATCGCTAATATTTCCTTATTATAGATCTTATAATTATACTTAGCTAGATTGTTCTTTTTTAAGAAGTACGTATAAGGTCGTACGACTCTCTTATTATTAACCTAGAACAGTGTCTTACTTATATACTACCTAAAGGAGTCTGTCTCTAAGATCGTCCTATAGTTATAGTTAAAAGAGGTAAGAATTAGTACTAATACAAACATCTTCTTTAGCTATTTAAAGGCCTTCTTAGCGTCCTTTATCTACTTAAACGCCTTATCTTTCTTTATAAGGTCTGTAATTAGGCGTATAATATTAGAGAAGTTCTAGATAAACTTCTTATAAAAGTTTACAAATCCTAAAAACCTCTAGACTCTCTTAACTATATAAGGTACTTCTTAGTCTAGGATAGCCTTAACCTTACCTAGGTCTATCTATATACTCTACTCGGCCTTAATAATAAACCTAAGGTACTTAGTCGACTTAACCTTAAACTTATACTTGTTAATATTAAGCTATAGGCCTACCTTCTAGAGTCTGGCTAGTACCTTTTATACGTGCTTCTTATATTCTTTAAGAGTCCCTTCTAAATAGATTAGGACGTCGTTTACGTATACTAAGCAGAACTCGTCTAGGTAGTCCTAAAGGGCCTAGTTAATGTACTTCTAAAAGGTACTTAGTACGTTCGTAAGCCTAAAGGGCGTTACTAGCTACTTGTATAGGCCGTACCTTATATAGAAGGCCGTCTTTTATTTATTACTCTTAGTAATCTATATCTTATAAAAGGCCGTAATTACGTCTAGCTTTATAAACTATTTTGCCTGTCTAATGTTCTATAAGGTCTTATAGATTAGTAAGAGAGGGTATTAGTCCTTTTAGGTAATCTTGTTTAGCCCTTAGTAGTTAATACAAAACTAGAGTCTACCTCCTAGCTTCTATACAAAGAGTACTAGAGCTACTACTAGTAAGTTACTAACCCGGATAAATTACTTGTCTAGTAGGTTAGTTAGGGTCTTTTAGAAGACTAATAGCTTGTCTCTTAACATGTTATACAAGGGCCCTTACAAGATCTCTTGTTCCTTTCTATCTGTCTTCTTAATCTTAATAGCGTAATTAACTAACTTTCTATAAAGTAGCGGTAACTTCTCTACTTCTATACAATTAAACAATAAGAGGAACTCCTAGTACTAAGTAGGTAAAAAGAGTTAATAGTTAGACTTCTTCTTAGTAGCTAGGGCCTTCTAGATATTAGCTATACTTGCTAAGAAGACCTAGAGCTTTTTCTTTCTCTCTCTCTATTATATAGTAGACGTAAACCCGGCTACTAATAATATTACGTAATTTAGAGGTTTGTCTAGGTTAATAGTCCGGTTCCTAACTTATGTACTAGACGAACTAATTACTAATTCTAACCTCTTTAGACTTAGGTAGACATTATACTAAGTTATCTAAAAGAGGCTAAGGATAACGTTATACGACACTAGGTTTAGAACTACGTAAAAGTAGCTTTTCTCTTTTACGTAACCGTTAATATTAGTATTAACTACTACGACCTTATTAATTATACTCTCTAATAGCTACTTAAAGCTAGTAATTATATAAAGGCTATAACTAATACGCTAGAGATAGTGTTTTTAGGTAAAACAAGAGTCTATTAGTCTATATAATAAGTAACTTAAATCTACTAGCGTATAGGCAAAACATTCTCTATTAACTAATATTAATACTAAGAAGAGAGGGTAATCTATTACTTTCTTCTTAAACCTTTACTAGTCCTAGTCTTATACCTTCTTTACCTCTTCTTTTTACTCTTGTTTATACTTTTAAACAAGAGCTACTTGTTTTCTAAGTTCTCTTCTTCTAGTACGTTCTCTTTGTCTAACGGTTCCTTAATAGCCTAGCGTATTATTATACACGGCCTTAAGGTAGACGCTATAGCCGTTCTCTTAGGTTAGGTTAAGCTGTTAGGTCTCTAAGCTAGTAGTAAGTAACATTCCCGGGCAAAGTAGTCCTTACTACTATATTACAGGTACTCTCTAGCTATATAGTACTAACTAATAACCTTGTCTAACACCTACTAAGCTCGCTACTATTGTTATAAACAGGTAGTAGCGACCCTTGTTATACAAGTCGGTTTCTAGTCTATCTAGTCGTTAGGCCGGTTGTTCCTTAAGGGCAGGGTATAGTAGGCCCTAGCCTAGTAGCCTGTCTGTCTCTATCTAGGCCTCTTAATAGCGTTAAGGTTATAGCTTATAGTCTCTAAGAGCTTATAAAAGTCTACGTATAATACAAGTATGTCTTAGGCTACAATTACTAGCTTAAGCTTGTCTAACACGCTACTCTTTAAAAAAGACTTCTTTATGTCGTCGTCCTAACTTAGGCCTCTAGCCTCTAATAACGTACGCTTAAAGTCTGCTAAAAACGCTATAAAACTCTAGTTTCTTTACTCTAACTTATATAACTATGTCCTAGCTAACTCCCTTAACTTTACGTTATTAAACGCTTACTAAAGTTACTCTAATAGCTCGAAATCTATCTCTTCCCTAACTATTAGTCTGTTTTGTACGTTTAACCTAACCTAAGAGGTAACCTAGGTTAAGGCCTTACTTACTAGTCGGCTATAAACGTACTAAAATCGTACGGTTAGCGTATTAGAGGTAAGGTCTACTATAAGTTTAGCTTTAATCACTAAACACTATATAGTAAACTAGGCCTTAGTTTTATTAAACATAGTAGTATCTAAAAGAAGCCTCTTTTACTACTTAGCTAGCGGCTCGGCCGACGGCCTTATAAGGGTAGTAGTAACAGGTAATAGCCTTAGGACTATAGACAAAGGCGTTAAGGTAGCTAAGATTAGCGTAAGGGGTAGTAGGTTAGTATATTAGGCTACCTAGGCTTAAAGCTATCGTACGACTTATTTTAACTACTTTACTTTGTACTCTAGTTGTTCTCCTTAACTCTATCTAGTAGACGACTACTCTTAGTTATCCTGTCCTATAGACAAGCTAGTAAAAGGTGTCTTAAAGCTTATTATTAGGTAGTCTAGCTTTATCTTATACTCTTATATAATAGAGCTATAAGAAGCTCTAATTAGATAGAAGGAGTAAGAGTATTCTAATGTTAGGGGCTAATAACACGATACTTAGGTAAATGTCGGTTTTATTCTATAAGGAGAATACTCTAAAGAGGAAAGAAAGGAAAGGGTTTATATAAGGCAAGAGGCAAGAGAAAACTCTACTGTTAGGGCAGGGCAACAATAGTCCGGTTAGTCACGTACTCGGTACTAACCCCTTACCGGGTTCTAACCCGTGACACTTACCTCTTTTACTTTATAGAAATATACCTAATATTCTAATCTCTTTTCTTTACTAAAAGGTTATAGACTATTAGAGTAAGAAGTAATAACGTAAATATAACAAATAAACCTTAATAAGACGTAGGCCTCTTTTTAAGTAACTCTTTAGAATACCTCTTTATAAGTAGATAGTAGTAAACCTAGTATAACTCTCTAAATGTTAATAGAAATCCTTTTCTTAAGTAAGACTAAGTTAAATAAAAAGATCGCTTAAGTAAGAGTAAAGTAGCGCCTTAAGTAAAAGTAAGACTACCTTATAGTACTTAAGAGAAGAGAGGCTTCTTTAATAAACCTATACGAATTTAATAACCTTCTTAAAGTAGAACAGCCTTTCTAGTAAACTTATGTTAAAGAAATAATAAAGAGCTATTATAATACTTTTTTTATTATACTAAAAAACAAGACATATACTAGTATTATAACCTTCTTATTTAACTAAGAAACAAAGTTTAACACTTATCTAAAGAGTTATCTAATAGATACTAAACGCGTTAGTACTATAGTAGTAGTACTAAAGGATTATATTAAAGAGTACTAAAAGTCTTTTATTTTC